>NW_012103454.1:2371354-2373946 GCF_000951045.1 Mandrillus leucophaeus
AATGATCGGCCAACAAAACTGAATGTTTACTATTTATTTAATTTTTCAAGGGCATTATGCACATTCAAGGTGGAAATCTTATAAAATAGATTTAGACTTTCTGACTCAAGATATGGTTTGCTTTAAGGAGGGTTCGAAAACACTGTTAAGAATGTGGGAAGAACACTTGTAGCAAAGACAAATGCAAAATGCTTTTTTTTGTTTTTTGTTTTCTTTTTTTTGTTTTGAGACGGAGTCTCGTTCTGTCGCCCAGGCTGGAATGCAGTGGCGTGATCTCTGCTCACTGCAAGCTCTGCCTCCCGGGTTCACACCATTTTCCTGCCTCAGCCTCCCGAATAGCTGGGACTACAGGCGCCCACCACCACGCCCAGCTAATTTTTTGTATTTTTAGTAGAGACGGGATTTCATCAGGCTAGCCAGGATGGTCTTGATCTCCTGACCTAGTGATCCACCCGCCTTGGCCTCCCAAAGTGCTGGGATTACAGGCATTACAGGCATGAGCCACCACGCCTGGCTGTAAAATGCTTTTTAACGTCATGATGGAACCTCAGGCTTCCACATTCTGTCCTAAGTAGCATTTCCACAGGACTACATGCATGTTCCCATTCTCTCTCGCACGCGTACACACACACACACACACACACAGACACACAGACATTTCTTCACATTCTAATAATCATATTAGATGAGGACTATGGCATCATTTTTAGGATTTAGCCATTTTTAGTAGAAGTAACCCCATATTCACATTCTCTCATTCAGTGAACACAAGTCACCACGGAGGTGAAGCAATGTTCAGTTATATGGAGTTCCAAGAAGATTAATAAGGGAAGTAAAAACAAAAATAGAAACCAGATTCTTTTGCTGTTATGCAATAAATACAACAGTAAATTTTTTTCATTGCTTGTATGAATTCATATTAATAGTGCATAGCCAGCAAAAGTATGGTTGAAAGCACTTCTCAAAATTATCCTATGAATCTTTCCTTATGTGCACAGCGTGATGTGTTACTCAGATGCCCCAGCAAATAAGAACTCACTGCTGCAGTTATTGAGAAGACTGTGAGCAGATGTCTGTCAGCCATTAGCTCCTTCAAGGATTGCCTTAGCTAAGGAAGGTTATCTCCCCAAGACTGTGCCTCTTCTCAAGGTCCCTCAAGTCCAGTGACTGAGCTTTGAGAGATTGTAATGGCCTAGAGATTTTGTCCCAGCTAAAGACAACTCTGATGGGTCATTCTACCTCCAGAACTTTCCATGGGTTTAACCAAGACTGTCTTGGGTCCACATCACTGTTAAGTAGCTTTCTCGCCCAGTCCTGCTGTCTCTCCCATCTTTACTGGAATGCTGATCCAAAGGGAACTCCCCAATAAACATAATGCATAGTAAATGCCATCAAAGAGTGAGCTTCCCAGGATCCCAAATTGTGGCATTATCTTTCAATAGAGGACTCAGGAGGTGGGGGTAGGAGAATTGCTTGAACCCAGGTGGCAGAGGTTACAGTGAACCGAGATGGCGCCACTATACTCCAGCCTGGGCAGGGCAGCAGAGTCTCCAAAAAAAAAAAAAAAAAAAGGATCAGAAGATGTTAATTAAAACAGATCTTCTTCATTTATTTCTTAATAAAAGTTGCGTGCAAGGTTCACTGCAATATAAGTTAAGTTTCTATTTTGAAATACCCAATAAGGAAGTGCTAAAACTTAGAAAATGCAATTATTTGCTAGTACTGACAAATGGAACAGCTGCTAATCCAGGGCTATGCTTCTGTGACAAGGAAAGGACACAGGTAATTTTTCCACAAACAGCATTTGATAGATCAAATGTGCTTTTTTGCTTTCTTGGAATCTCCAATCATCCAGGAACATAGGTGGGATAAGACAGTAGACATCCAAAATGTAAGAAAAACATTGGTTTATAAAAGTATTTTAAAACCACATAATGTGAACAACAGCAATTTATGTTCAGCAAAATTCTTAGGCGAAAGTAATTTATTTACCTTCCTTTAAACAGGGACTTACATAAAGCAACTATTAGAATTTGATTCTAATAAATCATTATTATATGATTCTGTCACACTTTGCCTCAAACCATGCCTATGAAGGAAAGTCGGGTCTAATAAATCTTTTTGCTATTATCAGACAAAATTCCAATATTTCACAAAAAGCAGAAACCCCATTTCAATGAAATTTGATACTTCGTGTCATAAAAAGATAAAATGTACAGGCTTTTAAGGGGAAATCCTGAATTTTTTCCAAATTAAAGTAATAATGCTTCTATCCCATTATGAGATAAATTGTGTTCTCCCCTATATTGCCTATATTCTAGCCCACAGTCCCTCAGAATGTGAACTTATAGGGAGATAGGGTCTTCACAGAGACAAGTTAAAATGAAGTCATTATGGTGGGTTATAATCCAATATGACTGGTGTCCTTACAAAGAGGGGCACAGGGACAGACATGCATGGGGGGAACACAGTGTGAATGACATAGGAGGAAGATCATTGCTAGCTGGAGTGATGCTGCCACAAGCCAAGCCTCGGGTTGGCAGCTCCTGAAAAATGCAAGAAAAGATCCACGCCCTACAGGTTCCAGAGAGA
>NW_012103454.1:2375411-2379021 GCF_000951045.1 Mandrillus leucophaeus
TCTTCACAATTCCATTGACTCTCATATTTCTGTCACTATTACTTAAAATAATTTCATCATATTATTTTCATTTATTTGTTTACAATGTTGCATTCTTGGAAAATTTGTCAAAAAACATTACTCAAATTATCAACTTAGTTGTCTAGGACACTAATTAAGCTGATTTTTGGATATAAAGCAGAATAAAAAAATAGAATTAGAATTTTTAACACAAATAGACTAGAAGATTATACTTATACACAAAATTCAAATGATCTGCTCAAATAAAAGAATGGTGAAATATAATGATTATTGACAGACTTCCATACTGAGTAAGATTTATAAAAAACACTGAAAAGTAAATTGTGGAATAAATGTGTCTGTTTATTTGAATATCAATTTAGAAAGATGCTGTGTCATTTTTAAAAGTAAGCAAGATAAAATCATTTATAGAAGAGTGAAGAGTATATTGAACCCATACAGTAATGCTGTAAGTATGGTATTTACAAGTCCATTCCATCTTAGCATACATTGTTCAATATTGTCCTGCTCATTCCGTGGTTGAAATTGCAAACTTGAAACAAGTTCCAACATTATACTGAATGGGCAAAAGCTGGAGGCATTCCTTTTGAAAACCTGCACAAGACAAGGATGCCCTCTCTCACCACTCCTCAGGGAGGAAACCCCCTGGTCTCTTGGAACTTCAGCTTCCTCATCTGTGTCCTATTCAACATAGTACTAGAAGTCCTAGCCAGAGCAATTGGGCAAGAGAAAGAAATGAAAGTCATCCAAATAGGGAGAAAGAAAGTCACACTATCTCTTCAGACAACATGATTCTGTATCTAGAAGACTCCATCATCTCAGCCCAAAGCCTCCTTTAGCTGATAAACAACTTCAGCAGTCTCAGGATACAAAATCAATGACATGGAATCAACCTAAATGTCCATCAAGGATACATCGGATAAATAAAATATGATACATATACATGATGGAATACTATGTGGCCATAAAAAAGAATCCAAGATTATGTCTCTTGTGGGAACATGGATGGAGCTGGAGGCACTACTCTTAGAAAACGAGGACAAGAACAGAAAACCAAATACCACATGTTCTCACTTGTAAGTGGGAGCTAAATGATGAGAACTTAGGAACACAAAGAGGGAAACAACAGTGAGGTCTACTTGAGGGTAAAGAGTGGGAGGAGGGAGAGGAGCAGAAAAGGTAACTATTGGGTACTTGGCTTAATACCTGGGTGATGAAATAACTTGTACAATAAACATCATGACACAAGCTTACTAATGTAACAAACCTTCACATGTACCCTTGAACCTAACCCTAAAAATGTTTAAAAAAGAAGTTCACGGGAGAAATACAGGGTGTATAACAAAAATAAAAGGAAAGGAAGAAAGGAAATACATACTTCAGATGACTAAATAAAATTAATTATTTTTGTAAAAATTTCAGAACACTAAATTTATGAAAAGTATTAAAAGTTGAGTCAATTCACTTACTCATGAGAGAGGGAAGGAGGGTCTACATCATCACACGAGCTTCTAATTTAAGCTCCTGGAGTTCAGTTATGCTTACATTGACTGGGCTCATGAAGGCTGAAAATTAAATAACTGTGATACAATAGGGACCATCATTAAGAGTAAAGTAAGAGCATATATATGGACTGAAACAATCTTGTGAATGACTTTGAATTCAAGATGAAAAAGGTTGTACTCAATTTCGTATGCACTGAGGTGCACAGAGTTTTTGGAGGAGGGATGTGATTCAAATACAGCTGCATATTTACAAAATTAAAATGACCGTTTCTGATTTTGAGAAGGAGAGGTAGGGAAACCAGATAGAAATCCATTTCAATAATCCAAACAGGCATTTTCGTTAACTAGATTGGAATGGAAAACCTTGTAATATTTCAGGAGATGTTGTAAAGTTAATTTAGCTGAACCTCAGAATAGAAGAGGATCAATACCAAGCAGACACTATGTATTAGTTAGCAGTACATAGTTAAGAGTGACCAGATTTTCTCTTGTGTGCTTTAAGATAAATGTGGCAGGGAAAATAGTAGGTGGTAGCGGGGTTAAATTTATACACTCTTTTTGAAACTTTTATATCTAGGCTGTTTATTCTTAAGTTCAAAGATATTTGTTTTTCCTAAAAATCATTCCCCTTATTTTGGAAAGCAAGTGTATTCTCCCAGCCTCACAACTCAAAATGATCGGCCAACAAAACTGAATGTTTACTATTTATTTAATTTTTCAAGGGCATTATGCACATTCAAGGTGGAAATCTTATAAAATAGATTTAGACTTTCTGACTCAAGATATGGTTTGCTTTAAGGAGGGTTCGAAAACACTGTTAAGAATGTGGGAAGAACACTTGTAGCAAAGACAAATGCAAAATGCTTTTTTTTGTTTTTTGTTTTCTTTTTTTTGTTTTGAGACGGAGTCTCGTTCTGTCGCCCAGGCTGGAATGCAGTGGCGTGATCTCTGCTCACTGCAAGCTCTGCCTCCCGGGTTCACACCATTTTCCTGCCTCAGCCTCCCGAATAGCTGGGACTACAGGCGCCCACCACCACGCCCAGCTAATTTTTTGTATTTTTAGTAGAGACGGGATTTCATCAGGCTAGCCAGGATGGTCTTGATCTCCTGACCTAGTGATCCACCCGCCTTGGCCTCCCAAAGTGCTGGGATTACAGGCATTACAGGCATGAGCCACCACGCCTGGCTGTAAAATGCTTTTTAACGTCATGATGGAACCTCAGGCTTCCACATTCTGTCCTAAGTAGCATTTCCACAGGACTACATGCATGTTCCCATTCTCTCTCGCACGCGTACACACACACACACACACACACAGACACACAGACATTTCTTCACATTCTAATAATCATATTAGATGAGGACTATGGCATCATTTTTAGGATTTAGCCATTTTTAGTAGAAGTAACCCCATATTCACATTCTCTCATTCAGTGAACACAAGTCACCACGGAGGTGAAGCAATGTTCAGTTATATGGAGTTCCAAGAAGATTAATAAGGGAAGTAAAAACAAAAATAGAAACCAGATTCTTTTGCTGTTATGCAATAAATACAACAGTAAATTTTTTTCATTGCTTGTATGAATTCATATTAATAGTGCATAGCCAGCAAAAGTATGGTTGAAAGCACTTCTCAAAATTATCCTATGAATCTTTCCTTATGTGCACAGCGTGATGTGTTACTCAGATGCCCCAGCAAATAAGAACTCACTGCTGCAGTTATTGAGAAGACTGTGAGCAGATGTCTGTCAGCCATTAGCTCCTTCAAGGATTGCCTTAGCTAAGGAAGGTTATCTCCCCAAGACTGTGCCTCTTCTCAAGGTCCCTCAAGTCCAGTGACTGAGCTTTGAGAGATTGTAATGGCCTAGAGATTTTGTCCCAGCTAAAGACAACTCTGATGGGTCATTCTACCTCCAGAACTTTCCATGGGTTTAACCAAGACTGTCTTGGGTCCACATCACTGTTAAGTAGCTTTCTCGCCCAGTCCTGCTGTCTCTCCCATCTTTACTGGAATGCTGATCCAAAGGGAACTCCCCAATAAACATAATGCATAGTAAATGCCATCAAAGAGTGAGCTTCCCAGG
>NW_012103454.1:2383646-2403661 GCF_000951045.1 Mandrillus leucophaeus
TGATTTTGATATTTTCTTATTTTTTAAGATTCTCGTGACCATATAGTCAGTTATGTGATTTGACACCATATTACACACACACACAAACACACACACACACACACACGCTTATGTCTATTTGTGAGAATCCATTTGTATGGAATTGGTTTCAAAAAGCCATACTTGCCACATTATTACTGTCATGCGCGTCCGTGTGAAGAGACCACCAAACAGGCTTTGCGTGAGCAATAAAGCTTTTTGATCACCTGGGTGCAGGCGGGCTGTGTCCGAAAAGAGAGTCAGCGAAGGGAGATAAGGGTGGGGCCATTTTATAGGATTTGGGTAGGTAAAGGAAAATTACAGTCAAAGGGGGGTTGTTCTCTGATGGACAGGAGTGGGGGTCACAAGGTGCTCAGTGGGGGAGCTTTGAGAGCCAGGATGAGCCAGGAAAAGGAATTTCACAAGGTAATGTCATCGCTTAAGGCAACGACCGGCCATTTTCACTTCTTTTGTGGTGGAATGTCATCAGTTAAGGCAGGGCAGGGCATTTTCACTTCCTTTGTGATTCTTCAGTTACTTCAGGCCATCTGGGGGTATACATATACGTGAAAGACACAGGGGATGCAGACATGCAAGTCACAGGGGATGAGATGACTTGGTTTGGGCTCAGAGGTCTGACAATTACCATTTTATAATATTCTACATTTTTATTCTTATAAAAAAAACCCGCACATTATGTTAAGCAGAATCATTGAACTTTATATTAAAACATGCCCTTGAAGGAAGTTTGGTACGACATCACTTTGAGTAACTGCAAATTTCAGCCTGGGTTTACGAAGTTAAATTTGAATAAAGAAACTGATCATTTGTACCAGTTCTAAACAACGACTTGTCAGTTAATACAATTGGGTAACTCAGGAAGCATAATATTAATAAAATGCATTTATTTCACCCAAACTCTGTCTTCTTTTTAGCTACACTGATATAACAAGTTTCTAACTGGGCAAGTTAATGGCCCCAATTATTAGGTTAAACAATTTTGGCAGAAGAAATCAGAGTGATGCTTTTATTTTTAAAAATAATGAAGAAATTTTTAAAGGCATTCTCAGTTTCTAGTAGTAATGACTATTTTAAAATACATTCCTCAAGCATAGTTTAGGTCCTCAGTAAGATACTGGATGTTACACAGTGTTCGTTATTTCAAGATGATCTCATATCCTCCTGCGGACATCACATTTTGCCTTTGTTATCACATCATAATCTAAAGGAAAATGATGATTCCCTCAATGGTCATAATATCAACCCAGGAAATAAAAAGAATAGGAAGTTATCAGTGAAGCGATACTGAGATATATGTAAACATATCTCTAGTAATAATTGTCTCTGGCTGGGAAGGCTGAAAGTCCTTTAGGAACAGTTATACCTCGTATGAAATGCTATCATTGGAAGTCCTAGTCAAAGCAATAAGACAAGACAAAATAAATAAAAAGCATCCAAATTGGAAGTGAAGAAATAAAGCTATTTCTCTTTGATGATTATATGATTACATAACTAGAATCTCCAAAAGACTTCTAGATTTAACACATTAATTCAATGAAGTCTCAGATTACAAAATCAATGTACACAAATCAGTAGCACTACTATACAGCAACAATGACCAAGCCGAAAATCAAATTAAGAACTCAGTCCCTTTTACAAGAGCTGCAAAAAATAAAATAAAATACCAAGGAATATACCTAACCAACAGCTGAACAATCTCTACGAGAAGAACTACAAAGCACTGCTAAAAGAAATCACAGATGACAAAATCACATGGAAATATATCCCAAGCTTATGAATTGGAAGAATCAGTATTATGAAAACGACCATACTGCCTAAAAGCAATCTACAGATTCAACAAAATTCCTATCAAAATACCAACAACATTTTTCACAGAATTAGAAAAAACAATCCTAAATTTCACATAGAACCAAATAAAGAGCCTCAATAGCCAAAATAATCCTAAGCAAACAGGAAAAATCTGGAGGCATCACATTATCCAACTTCATAATATACTATAAGGCTATAGCAACACAAAAAGCATGGCACTGGTATAAAAGTAGATACATACACCAATGAAACAGAACAGAGAACCCAGAAATAAAACCAAATACCACTAACTGATCTTCAACAAAACATACAAAAAGATAAATTGCAAAAAGAACACCCTGTTCAATAAATGTTGTAGCCACATGTAGAAAACTGGGTAGCCACATGTAAAAGAACGAAGCTGGATCCCTATCTCTCACCATATAAAAACCAACCCAAGATTAATTAAACTTATCTTAAATATAAGACCTGAAACCATAAAAATCCTAGAAGAAAACCTAGAAAAAACTCTTCTGGACATTGGCTTACACAAAGAATTTATGACTGAGACCCCAAAAGAAAAACACAACCAAAAATAAATAAATGGGACCTAATTAAAGTAAAAGGCTTCTGCACAGCAAAAGAAATAATAATCAGAGTAAATAGATAGTCCACAGAATGGAAGAAAATATTTGCTAACTATGCATCCAACAAAGGACTAACATCCACAACTTATAAGGCACTCAAACAAATCAGCGAGAAAAAACACAAGAAATCCCACCAAAAAGGGAGCAAATGACATGAACAGACATTTCTCAAAAGAAGACATACAAATGGCCAACAAATATGAAAAAATGCTCAACATCACTAATCATTAGGGAACTGCAGATTAAAACCACAATGACATATCACCTTGTTTATGCCAGAACAGTCATTATTAAAAAGGCAAAAAGCAAGAGATGTTGGCTTAGATGTGGTGGAAATGGAATGTTTATACACTGCTAGTGGGAACTTAAATTAGAAAAATCTCTATTGAGATTTCTCAGAAAAACTAAAAGTAGATGTACCATTTGATCCAGCAATTCCACTTTCGGTTTCTACCCAAAGGAAAAGAAGTCACTGTATCAAAAAGACACCTGTATCAAAAACACATGTATGTTTACTGCAGCTCAATTCACAATTGCAAAGATATAGAACCAACCTAAGTGCCCATCAACCAGTGAGTGAATAAGATGTGGTAAGCACACACCACATTGAAATACTACTCATGGAATACTACTCCGCTATAAAAAGGAATGAAATAACATCTTTTGCAGCAAGTTGGATGAAGCTGGAGGCCACTGTTCTAAGTGAAATAACTCAGAAATGGAAAACGAAAAACCATATGTTCTTACACGTAAGTGGCAGGTAAGCTATTTATGTATACACAAAAGCATACAGAGTAGTATAATGGACATTTGAGACTTGGAAGAAGGGAGAGTGGGAAGAGGGTGAGGGATAAAAACTACATATTAGGTACAATGTACACTCCTTGGGTGATGGTGCACTAAAATCTCAGACCTTACCACCCTGCAATTCATCCATGTAACCAAAATCACTTATACACCTACAGTTATCGAGTACTTTTTAATTACTGGAAAAAAGCTATCGCCTGTTAGTAAGAGTAACCACAATCATTTTAAACAATCAAAAATACTGCCCTTTGCAGAAAATGGTCCCAGAAAAATCTGAGAAATAGACCTATTTTATCAGATTTTGGCTTTTGCAGATTGCTGTGGTCTAATCATTCACGGTTTGGATTCAACAACAGCACCCACACATAGCTGATGTCCCAAAGATATCAGAGTATACACCCAGGTAACCATGAGTCAGGAAAATACAACACTTCAAAGACAATGTATTGCTTTCTGACTCAATCACAAGACTATTACCCCCAGGATAAGAGGGACAAACTACATACTTTCATTTTATTTTAATTAGCATTGTTTTATTGTATGTATTAGTACAACTTAACATGTTCCAAACTTTCTGTGTTAAATTGATCTTACAGCCAGGTACTCACCAAGGTGCTCAGTGCTGCCCATCACAGGAAACCATCCCAATGACACCATTTCAGTGGTGAGCAAAGTGATTTCCTAACATCGTTAGGTTGCCTAATAAGTTCATTATATTAATTGGTTTATACTTCCAATCTTGAAATTTTACTGGTAGATAGAGTTACTACAACTGCAATACGTTGCTTTTTGTGGGTTATTGGGGTAGAATATGCAGAAAAGAATATGCTGAAAACAATTTTCTTGGGAAAGGAGCTATTTCTGAGAGAGAGAGAGAGGTTTGGATGGGGAAGGGAGGGAGAAGTGGCACTATTAGAGTCAGCACATTGAACGAGAAGCAAATTGAGTAAAGTGATGTGTAAATTGGGGAATTCTCAATAGAGTCAGAACAAGGAGCAATTTCAGAAATCAAATCTACCGATCTGGACATTCATTGTGTTACTACATCTATTTTGATGCCTGCAAATCCCTTGAAATTATTAAAGGTGTTCAAAGTTCTTTGTTTAGGAGTGTTTAGCTATTCTCATTCTAGTTGTAAATTGTGTATCATAGGTAATCCTGTACTCATCAGTTCATGTAGAACTTTCTTCCATCAAATAACTCTCTCAGCTATAGAAAAGCTTAAAACTAAACAACCTTTTAATGTTCTCTACAGATTAGAAAAGGATGATGCATTAGACTGTGTTGGGAATAGTCAGAGAAACATTCTGATGGGAAATGACCTTTGATCTGAGTCTTAAGTGAACTAGCATTTCCAGGTGGACAGACTGGGTAAACAAGGATGGCAGTAAAAGTGAGAAGTTATCAGGTTGTTGTCAAAAGCATGCACTGGCGTCACAGGCAGGTGTTCAAATTCCAACTTTCCTATGTCCTGGATGTATTAACAAGGCAAGGACCCTAACTTTCCTTGACTGCCATTTTCTCAAATATTAAACAAAGACTATGAAATATGGACCTCCTCAGGTAGCTGAAAGACATAATGACATAATGCATGTGATCATAAAGCCTGTGTACCTGAAATGTAGGAAGCATTCGATAGGTGTTAGCCATCATTAGTACCCCCACATCAAACTGTGGGCATTCAATTCACCGTGGTTTTTTTTTTTTTTTCAAGAGAAATTAGAACAAAAAGAATATAGACATTAAAATAATAGAGCTCTGAATTGATATAAAATTTGGAATATTTCTAAAATACTTTTTAAAGTAATTATTACATACATTAAGGAATCACTACACTATATATACCAATCAATAACCTCAGTTAGTTATTTAAGTCACTTTCAGTTCTAATCTATAGGAATTCAATGAGATATTAAGCCCTGATTATTGCCAGTACTTGTAGAAAACTTAATTATCCTCATTTTTATTCTTAGTTTGTTCTCCTTGCTATATCAACCTAGACTTTTAGAGTGATAGTGTTTGTAGCCTTACAGAATAAAATCTAGTTTCCAAAATTGAAGTGTTACATATTAAAGGATAATAGAAAGTCTAAATCAGTTTTTGCAATTTTCTCCCACCACAATAATGATACAGTTCTCATATTTATTTATTCTTGATCTGTCAGGTCGGACTTTCTCTTATCGAATTGACTTTATTCTTATGGCATTAATAGAGGGCATAGAAGCAGAGGACAATGAACCAGACTTAATAATTTTCTAACTTAGCCTCCAGCGATGACTCAATTACTCTCAGCCAACAATCCTTGAAAACCTACTGTGTGTAAAATTCTCATGAGCTCACAGAAGCTTCTTCAAGTGATGTTCTAATATTTATGCACTTGTAATTGAAATGATTCAAGTAGATTATAAGTTGCTTGAAAAAGTAATTATTTCACTCATTTATTATGCATTTGCATACTATCTAACTCTGTGCTACAAATTGGTGCCCTTAAATGAGGACTTACTGAATTAAATTGAATAATAACATACTCTCGGTAGCTCTTATTAGGAAAAATTATTAGACAATGAGAAATATAAAGAAATGTTTTGCCAACTCAGACTCACAAGAAGCAGATATTTTACAGAGTATTGTGCTTCATTATCAGTTCAATTTCATATACGTAACTATGAAGCAGAGAGGAAGCATGAAGTCTTGGCTGTACAGTACAGCTCTTGACCTGCTTCTTTGCTGCATGAGGAAGTACCTTGGCCCTGATTTAGCAAAAAAGCTCTCTCTAAGGATTGCATACACCAATGCTTATACAAACAAAGCCATTTTGATGATGAATGTTATATTACAGGTGCTATAACAGGTCACCCCAATGAATAAAGAATATTTTGTGCAAAATGTGCCCAGGACTTTTAAGAGCAAGAGCTATGTAATGACCTTCAGCTCTACTCCTTTAGAAGATTGTGGATATGATTTCATCTAAGGACACATACCTTAAGTGAGTCTATTTCTACATAAGCATATCTGAGAAAGCATCATTTGTTACTCTGTGTCAGAATCCTTAGGCTATATTTGACATGACAACTGATTAAAAAACAATTTCTTGTTTTGATTAAGGTATAATGAATTATCACTCACTTAAGAACAATGTGTCTTTGATGCAAACAACTTCATAATATCAATTTTCTTCCCTGGAAAAATCCATAGCCAAGTATTTACTTTTCTTCCTTCCTCATGTAATTCAAACCTCTACAAATGTCACTATCTGCAGAGATATGTCCCCATCTAAAATAGTAATCCATCATTCATTATCAGTTTCCTTACTTAACTTTATCTTCTGTCTTATAGCACTTCTCAAGACCTGAAAGTATAGCATTTATTTATTTGTTTACTTGTTATAGTCTCCCTCCTCAACTAGTGTGCATGAAGGAGAAATGTAAAGGGTGTTTATAAATTAGCAGATGTTTCATAAACGTTTCCAGAAGAAATAAATGGATTATCATCAAAAGAACATAGTAGTTGCATTAAGTCAACTAAGTAGTTGCACTGGGTTTCTTCTGTCAGCTTTTCTGGAGGCATAGTTTTGAAAGACCAACTTTTTATAAGGCTCTTTTAAGATTTAATTGATATTTAGAGCAATGTACTTTGCAGATAATATTTACTGGTGTGGTAGACTGCATAAGGGTCCTCCAAAAATGTCGACATTGTAATCCTCAGAATCTATGAATATGTTATTTTACATGGCAAAAGAGGCTTTGCAGTAAGATTATGTTAAGGATCTTGAGATGTGGAAATTATTCTGTATTATCTGGGCAGGCCCCAGGTAGTTTCAAGGGTCCTTACGAGAGAAAGGTAGGAGGTTCTGCCAACAAAGCAAGTTAAACTCCGTAAAATATTTAAAGAGGCTTATTCTGAGCCAGATATGATTGACTAAGTCCCATGACACAGCCTCAGGAGGTCCTGAAAACATGTGTCCAACATAGTTGCATTACAGTTTCGTTTTATACATTTTAGGGACACATAACATATCAATCGATACATGCAAGGTAGACACTGGTTTGGTCCAGAAAGGTGGGGCAACTCGAAGGTGGTGACAGGGGATCGTGGGGGAGGGTGGGTTCCAGTCAGAGGTGGATTCAAAGATTTTCTGACTGGCAATTGGTTGAGAGAGTTAAGTTATCATCTAAAGACCTGGAAAGAATAGAAAGGAATGTCTGTGTTAAGATAAAGAGTTGTGGAGACCAAGGTGCTTATTATGCAAATGAAATCTCCAAGTATTAGACTTCAGAGAGAAGACATGGGAAATATTTCTAATCAGACCTAAACAGGTGCCATACACCTGATCTCTCCTGGATCAGGAAAAGTCCTATAAAGGATCTACATGTAGAGAATCTACATTCTCTACTGAATGTAGATTTTTCCCAGAAAAGACAGCTTAGCAGGACCATTTCAAAATATATAAAAGAAATATATTTGGGGGTAAAATACTTTGATTTCTTTCAGGGCCTGCTATCTGTCATGTGATGCTATACTAGAGTCAGGTTGGAATTTGGTATCTTATCACTAGAGTCTGTTTAGTCAGTCTTAAGATCTCTGTTTTACTGTTAATAATGATCAGTTGTCCCTGAACTGCAAAGAGAGGAGAGTATAGACATGTCTGACCTCTCCTTCCCATCACCGCCAGAACTAGCTTTTCAGGTTTTCTGTGGAATGCCCTTGACCAAGAGGAGAGGTTCATTCAGTTGACTGGGGGACTTAGAATCCTATTTTTGGCTTACAGTTCAAAGACAGTAAATGTAATCTGACAATAGAAGCAAAGAGAGAGGAGAGAGGAGAGAGAGATTAGAAGTTGATATGCTGCTATGTTTAAATGCGGAATAAGAGGCCATCTACTGAAAAATGTGGATGGGAAGGTGGCAAAGGCAAGGAAGTTGAGTCTCCCCTAGAGCCTCCAGAAGAATCAGTTCTGCTTACACCTTGACTTTAGCCCAGTGACTGATTTTAGATCTCTGACTTTCAGAAATGTAAAATAATAAATGTGTGCTATTGTCATCCACTAAGTTCATGGTAATTTGTTGGAACAATTACAGGAAAACTGATACAATTGACAAATTCTGTTGATTGCATACAACATTCCCAAGAATTTCTGGACAGATGTATTTTTCTTCTTAAAGTCCTGGATACTCGGGGAGCTGAAAATAAACTGTGTGAGGAAACAACCCTCATGAAATCTACATAGAGCAAGTTTGCTTTATGGCAACTTCATATTTAGTGCTGGCTGGTTGTCGATGAGACACAGGGTAAAACCCTAAAGATTCTTGTTATTTCTGCTTGTGGTAGAAAAGGAATCTAAAATTCTCAATCCTTGTTTAAATGTGATCTTAAGTCCAGTATTAGTTTGACAGGACAGCTGTAAAAAAGTCCCCTAAACTGGGTGATTTAGAACACAAAAATTTATTGCCTCACAGTTCTGAAGGTTAGATCACAATCAAGGCATCTGCAGGGTACATTCCCTGTGAAAGCTCCCAGTAAGGGTCTTTTTCAGGCCCATCTCCCAGTTTTTGGTAGCCCCAGGTATTCTTTGGTTTGTAAATGAATCACTCCAGTCACAAGGCTGTTCTTCACAGTTTTTTGTGAAGAATTTGTGTCTTCATAGTTTTTTCCCTCTGTCTCTGCATCCCAATTTCCTCTTTTATAAGGACCAATTACTCATTTTCAAAGAGCTATCGTATATCAGTGTAACTGGACATCTAAATAAAGAAACATTTAATGCATACGATAAGGCATATGCATTTATTCATGCACCGTAAAGGCATATATATTTATTTCTAATTCTCATTCGATTCCAGGACATGATGTAAACATTTAAATATAGAATATAGAAACATTAAATATAGAAACACTTTTAATCTCACATTTTTGTATCTCAATTTAGTTTTTGAAATTAGGAAAAGAAAAAAATGAGATGAATTTCATTTAACTTCATTCAATAAAAAATGTGTCATTCTTTCTTTTAAATGCACAGACTCAAATTATATTTTCAGAGATAATGAGTAAACCACAACTGCAAAGGTGATTATAATCAATTTGGAATGGTAACAAAATCAGGTGGTCAGAGAGAAGCTGAACTCATTTACAATAATGAATCAACTCAACGATGAACATTTCTGAATACCCGTATTCTGGTATCTGACATTTGAGAGGGAAGAGAAATTACTATCATGTGCTTACTATAACGGGCTTTTATAGGCATTATTGCCTCAACATTAGAGACCATTAAAATGCTTATTTTAAACTAAGGAAACTGACATAGAGGAAAATTAGTTAACCTGTCCAATCCACATAGATTTTAAGAGCTGAAGGGAAGATATGAACCTATATGTGATGTTAGAGTTTGTATTCTTAACCACCATAACATACTGTCTCCCATACATCCCATAGCTACATAGAGAATTATTATACATCTGAATATCTTCTCTGTAAGTTTTGGGCAGAGTCAGAGTTAATATGCTTTGCACAAAGACTCACATAGGCCCCCAGACTCTCCAAGCCCTTTCTTACACATCCTCCTTCTTTTCTTTCTCACTCACTGACACTGGAATATAATAATTGCAGTAGATTCCTGGGGGGATTCAAGTGGTCCTGAACTAAGAAAAAACAAAAATATAAACCACCCATTTCCAATGGTAAATATTGAAAACTTAATTTACATTTCATACAAATCAATAATTTTAGCCTTATTACACTAATGTGTAGCATAAGCTTATCCAGCTAAATCACAGTAGAAAATCTATGGACAGAATATGTGCCAATGTGATCTTTGCAAACTCCGTCTTCTTGGAAGTACATGTCTTCTGTCTGAGTAGAATTGAACTATCACTTCACTCTTTTTAATTAAATTGAATCAGTATCAGGTAATAATTTGGAGAATTTGGAGAAAACCTGTGAAAAACAAGGTTTGTTCTATGTTGTATTACAGCTGTAGTTCCTATAACTTGGCCGGTTAGTTTTTTTATACTAAAGATCACAATTTGTAGTGTTAAAATGTAAGTTAAATAATTAATCTCCTTATATATTATGATGGTATAACATTTTAAAGGACTAAATCATCAAATACTGAAATTTCAAATTAAATACAAAATAAGTTGTGAAATCCAAAGGTCTTTGTTTATATAACTAAAATATGTATGTATATATGTATGTGTGTGTACATATATATGTATATATGTCAATATATGTGACATATATATGTCAATATATATATGTCAAGACAATAGTGCCTTTGTTGTATTTTTTTCTAATTAAAAATCTAGCAGTTGCCCTTTATTTATCTGTATTGAGATTCCTGGCTATGAAGCTACGTTAATACTAACCTAGATCAATACACCTCAGCAAGACCCTGTAAGCAACACGCCTAGAAAGGAATTGTGTTTTTACTATTGACTTCAGAATAAATCTCCTAAGTTCTTAACTGAAGCAAACACATATTTCACAAGAGCTGAGAATACAGTTGTGTTGTTTCTTAAAACAATGCAACCAAATAGAAGTATGCTTACTATAAAATTTTCCAATTCTATTTTAATAAATATGTGCCAGACTTATAACAAACTAATCCAATGTGTCAAGATTATATGTATGAAGTATTTAAATAATGCAAACATTTTTCTAATTATAAAAGCATATCATGTTTCGACAGGGTTGGAAAATATTACAATTATAAATAAGATAGTCGTCTAGAAAAAGTTTTATCTAGTCACAATATTTTGCATTATAAAATGGAAACAACTTTGCAAAAATTTAATAGCTTTGGCCTCAGTGAAAACTGCCTTACAGCCCAAGGACAGAACAGGGCAACATCTATGTTCTGGGCTGCGCTGCTGGACTGGAGAGCCAGCGTCCAGTCTGGCTGTTCACCATGTAGCTGAGCCAGGTTCAGGGGTCTCCAGATTACCCCAGGTCTGTAGAGTGTATGGACGAATACCAATTTGTGGAGTGCCTATTACCCCCTACCAGCATCTTCATGCCCCCAAAGCACGAACATTATCTCAGTTTTACTAGCTGGCAGCCTCGCAAAGACAGCCATCCAACTTGCCCTAATTAGTGCAGCGCTCTCAGATATACAGCATCCCTGTCTACAACTGGTCGGAAGGCGGAGGAGCATATTTGGGCCCTGCAGAAGAATGTGGAAAATGTGGAAGATTTTCTGAGTCCACTGCTGGCAAAGACAAGCATTACCCAGGTCAAAGAGTTGACAGGTACCCTGCAGGTCAAGTGCTACTTTGACCACCAGCTCAAAGCCTGGCTCCCGAAGAAAGGCTACTGAGGCCCAGCAGAGCAGTTTGCATGACAGCATCCCCCCGCAAGCTGCACTCCAAGAAACCTCAGGAGGAATAAGGTGGGTTTTGGAGCCTTGAGACAGTCAATCCAGAGACTAGGGCTAAGAGATTTGGCAGAACAGAGTGAAGGCTAAAAGGATTCTGTATTAGGCCTTGTTTTCATAAAGTGGGAACCGAGACCCTATGTACAGGTGTCAGCACTAGGTGAGGGCTACCGGACATTGGCAACCTGCCAGGAAGAGCCAAACTAGTGGGGGCTATTAGTTCTTGTTCCTCCCCATCACCTTGGCCCATCCCTGCTTTCCCTTCATTGGTGCTCCTTGGGTGCAGCTATTAAAATTCTAGGGGTTGTCACCTGGTGAAAGCAAAAGCCTAACTCTGATTAGGAGAGGGTAGCAGAGGGAAGATCCATTGGGTACATTCCTTCCTTGGTCCTCTGGCCTTCCAGAGCTCACTGAGGCAAATTTATCTGAGCCCTTGCCCTAGTTCAGACCTGGCTTGGCAGAGACTACTGAGAACCCAGATGCTTCAGGCATGGATCTTGGGAGTCTTCTGTTCCAAGTGCAGTGCTGAGCATGAGACATGGAGTTCCTCTGTTAGCCACTGAATTCTTTCTACCTGATGGAGGGGTAAGAGGCCCAGACTGGGTGCCTGTTCCATTCCATACCAGACTTGGGCCTAACTGAGTTTCTGGCTCCAGGAAATTAAGTGATTTGCTTTGGCAGAACTGGCCACAAGTGTTGCCTGAGAGCTCCAAGCAGTCCACTACAGGGCTATCCGCCTCAGCCTGCTGACCTGGAATCAAGGCTGGATGGGGGGTTTGCAGGCAGGAAGACGCTGGCCTTTAAACCAGGCCATCCCGTCCCATCCCACCCCCAGTCAGCTAGCCATCACACCCACCCCATACTTGGAATTATAGGGGCCAAAGGCCAGGGTTCTCACCCCCATCCCATCCCAGCATCAAACTGGCTAAGACCTGCTTCAGATACTGGCTCTCCTCCGTGGTCTCTGACCTAAGGTAGGGTACTGAATTTCTTTGGGACTCAGTTTCTTTATATGTAAAATGGGCACATCTTTGTAAGGACACTGCTGGCTTACATGTTAAACCCTCACTCCTGGCGAGTCCAGGCCCCTCTCAAGTCTAAAGCCTCTGCAAAGAAAAGGAGCTCAATACATTGATCTAATGACACAAGCCCCACCGATCATTAACACAATGTTTTGGTTAGCTGTATATACGATTTAAGCTATTAAAATTTTTACAATATTTACAAATTAGCCTTCTGAGAAAAAAAAGCCTTACAAGGCACTAGTAACCACAACAGTGACAAGTAAAGATGATTCAAATTGCATCAAATATTTCCATAACACTTATAAATACAAAATAAGACATATTATAGAAATAAGAATGAAAATACGAAATGATAAAATAATTTAAAATAAGAATAAGTATATGCATCAATTATTACTTGCACAGCTAGAATCTTACTCAAAACTCTAGTCAGTTAAGGAGCAAAATACACATTTAACAGAGTTTCAAATAAAAAGTTATTTCTGGAATGTATGGAAAAGTGACTATGTTCCCAAATAATTTAGAAGTTGAATGCAATCTTTTACATTTCAGAGTGAAAGTGACTCTCGATTGTATAATTTTTTTTTTTTGATTTGTATTTCCCTTTTATTGCATAAATTACCAACAAAATCCTGACCTGGGAATCAAAAATTTAATAATATAACCTCAGTTTAATACCATTAAATAAGCTAAATCTCAGAGTAATACTGGAATGTTACCCAAATAAATAAAGTAGGCAAATGGCCAAGTATTACATTCCCTATTTCAAAAAAGAGGCATTAAGCATTCATGTCATAAGTTTATTGACAAACATATCTAGTATGCCATGAGTTAGAGTTTGATCCATTTCCAGAGGCTATATCTCTTAAAATGCTCTTCATATCTGTTAAATGGATGAACTGAAACATCCTTATGATTTAAGCAGTTGGTGTCTTACTATAAGGAAGGGTGCAGCAAACGCAGATCTAAAGTACAAACACATCTTAACTAGTAACGCCCACTTATTTTCCACTGAAAATGGCAAATTCTTCCCAGGGCCCTCCTCATAGTGGCTCCTACGGACCACAGAGGTTGTGAACCTCCGGATGCTGTGGCCCAACATAGCGCTGCTGGAAGCTCTGCAAAAGGCGCAGAGACCGAGGACGGATGAAATGGCGGCACCTCACCAAGACCTTGTTAGAATCAGAGTTGTGTTTGGGCCAGGCGTCAGTAAACAAAAACGAGTGACTTTCTCTCTGGTAATTCCAAATTCCTCCTTATAACTGACTGCCTTGAGCTTCTCTCCTCAGTTATTTCGTGTCCAATGACAAGTTCACCGTTCGACTGGTGTGGCCATACGGAAAATTACCGCCAGGGTCCACTCACACTGGCCAGTATTCATGACAAACTGTTAAATATTTTGAAAATCACTAACTCCAGTGTTTCTAGAGTCTTTAACTGATGCCCATTTACAAAAGCTGTTCATAGAAATATCAGCCTGATATCTAAATGAAGATAAGGTTTGCTCTGTGACATCTCCTACAACGTTTGCATTTTAATATTGGCCATGCCTAGTTTAAGCCAAAGGGAGCCTCATTCTCCCTGCTTCATGTTTCCAAAAAGAGACCCCCCCACACCTTGCCTTCAGCTAGCCTCTGGTTTCTCTCCATGATTCCTGGTCACTCTTGTTGGAGAAGGAGGACTGGTTCCTCTAATTGGTGGATTTGGCATAAAAAAATTCAGATGTGCTCACCTCAGCCTCTCCTCTTCTGCTTTTTATGGGGCTAGTCTATTTAGCTCACTGGTATCATCCCACATATTCGGAAATTTGCCTGGATTATAGGATGGGCTTCAGAAGTGTTTAACAAACACAAACATTTAACAAATGAATAATAATGAATCTGTTGAGTCAGTGACTGAATGGATACATTTCATATACTGTGTCAAATATCAGCATGTCCATTTGGTCAAAGATCTGAATCTGCATTCTTCACATGGTTTGTCTGTATTTGAGTAAATAATTTTAAGTGCATCTATGTGTCTTTGATCCAACTCTAATAGTCTCAGAATTCAGTCATGGATAAGGGGTGTATTATTTGTTGTTTGTTCTGAAACCACTTAATAGAATTGAAAGGAAAATAAGGTGAGGAAGATTTCAAGTTAATATAAGAGAAAACTTTTTTAAATGGAAGCTTTTGAAAAACAGGATGTATATGAGTGTAACATTCACCTCAATAGGTGAATATTAGCAGAGAATAGATACTTGCTAGAGAAGATGTCAAAGAGATGATCCCAGCACCAGAGAGAGAACTGGTCAGTGTCAAATAATAAAAACGTGTACCACTCCAGATATTGCAAGAGAAGAGGAGCCGAAAGCAAGGAATAAACTACAAAATTTTTGGAGGGCAAAAAACAAACAATAACAACAACAACAAAAGGAGGAAATGTTGGAAGAGTGAAAGGGAGAAGGGAATGTTACCTAGCTATCAGGGCTGTCTTTTCAATTCAAGACTGAAACACACCAGCCATCCTTCCAGGTGATCTGCTAAAGATGTTGCAGAAACACAGGAACATGGATTCTGTGGATGCTACTGAAACTCCTACTGATATGCTGGTGACCTTGTCACCTGAAGTTGCTCTCAGAGCCCACAGTCACCTGCCCATGTTATCACTGAAACCAGAGACGCAACAGAAACAGAAAATAAAGAATTCTTCTGTCTTTCTCCTTAAAAAAAAAATCTCCTGCAAGGACTTCACATTGGCCAAATCTTACTGGAAACTTGCTAGCAAGGGAGCCTGGAAAAACTGCTTGGAATTCTTCCAGCTCCCTGCCATAGAAAAGCAAAGAAGGGTTTGAATGAAGCTGAGAGCCAGCAGGCAAGCAACCAAAATACCAGATAATGTATCCTTTCACATTTTTCAAGATCCAACAGAAATCTGTTAGAGGAGGAACACCATTCACTATTAACCCCTCCAGGAATTACAGCATCAGACAATTAAAGACATTTAGAATAAATAAATAACAGCTACCCACAGTTGCAAAAATATTAGTACTGAATTACAACTGTCAAAGAATATATAATAGCTTACACTGTACATGGAGAGAACCAATTATAGAACCGAGAAATGCCAAACATACGTACTATATTTATACTCATTACGCAGAGTGAGGAAAAATTGGTGTGGGCAACTTTAGAAAGCCTTCAAGAGCAGATCAAAGGTAACGTGCCCTGGTAGGGGAGGTAGGATTTGAATGAAAGGAGGTTATTTTACATTGATAGAAAACATAAGCAAGGGAAATGAGGCTAAATGGAAGTAACACGTATGTGGAGAATATGGTAGGAGGAGCAATAAGGTAAGAAAAATCAGTCTCACTCAAGGATTTGAACATTAAAATAGGGTCCAATATGGGGGATATAAAGTTATACTTAAGGTGTGGAAAACTACAGAGTATTGAGGAAATGATGAAAATAGATTCCTTTGGGGTTCACTTTGTTAGATTTTATTTCACAATCTTCTATCTGAGAAAGACTGATATTTCATTCTCGATTATAATCTATAAACAGTGATTAGCCTAAAATATATGGAAGTTTGTTCGGGGAGTCTTCTAAATCTGACTTGAGGTGTTATTTTGACTGGTATTTGCAGCAACATTCCACTTTTTCTGACTTCCTTTTCCTTTCCATAATGATTTGTCCCCCAAATTCTATCACACTATAGAAATATTTATATGACATTAATATCAGCAATAGGAACAAACCACTCGGAGAATGAATGTAGTCTAACAGTTAAAAGAATGAATTCTGGAGTCAAACTACATAAATTCAAAACCCAACTCCACAAGTACTACTTGTATGACCTTGGATTTACTTAAAATTTTCTTTGCTTCATCTTTAAAACAGGGTGATGGAAGAATTTACCATCTACCATTGTTGTCAGGATTAATGCATCGATAATGTTAAGCACTGGCCTTAGGGCCTGACACATACAACACCATGTAAGTGTTAGCTTTATTTTCTCTGTTATCCCCAGCATGTGGTTTCTAACTTGTGCATAAGTTCTCCATTTTGACAAAGGCATTATTATCCCCTATGGCAACTCTTTTCATTTTGGACCACTGAAATCATGAAGTCTTCTCTATATGTTTATTCATATTGAATTTGTTATAATTTCCAGCCATTGTTTCTATTTCTACCTTTGACGCTACCTAGAATTCATGCACCACATTCTCTCTGCATAGGGCAGGCTCTCCTAGATTGAGAGAGAAATAACTGCCCTCTTCCAAATTTTCCTATTTTGCTCATATTCAAAGCACAGTTCTTATAATTAATACTTCATATTGTATATTTCTTAGGCCTACATGAACTTGATTATTTGCCTTTGGATCTGTTTCCATGTGCCAATATTCTCAAACATCCTAGTAACATCTGCAATCTCATGTCCAAAGATATGCCCACTGGGGAACTCTCAAATGGCCAGTGGGACAGACATAAGTAGACCGGAGGCCTTCTACTCCCCCATTGATCACCTGTGTATGAAACTGTCTCTGTCACCTGCAAACTGTTACTTCTTTAGACACAGTGCTCAAAATAATCTCCCTTACTTGGACTAATAAACTGAATGGAGATAATCCCAGAAGAGGGGGACAAAGATACACGATCAGGGCTCCCCCTTCACATTTGTGTTTAGCAAATTTAAGCTGCAAAACTGAAAAACTTATGCTGCTTTCAAATGATCAATATTCACAGAAGTGTGGCATAGTAACCATGGATTAAAAATTATATAATATGTGTTAATTCAGCATAACATCTTAACAGGGTCAAATATTTTTAATGATTTTTACAGATAAATGGTTCCTCTAAGAATGCTAACCTATTAATGAAACTGTGTTAAAAATGAAAATGAATTGAGTTTTTTCCTCAGCCGTTGTATTTTATATTAGCCATGTATTTTTATGTATGTTTCATATGTGTATGTATGTGTTTCTCATATATACAGCACATATATAGCAATGTGTTTCATGTATATGTTTTATATACATACACACATATAATACAAGGCAGTGAAGAACCATTATATGTGTGTGTGTGTGTGTATATATATGCTGTATACCAACATTGTCCATTGCTAAAACTGTATGTGACTTCAAGTAAATATTATAAAAAATAGAATTATGAAAATTCCAAAAGACAAAGCTTTTCTAATAGTTGTAGCATATGTCACCATATTTTATAAAATTATATATTAACTGGAGAAAATTCAGATAAAAATATTTTACTAACAGTAAAACCAATATCCATTTTGAAGAACTCATCATTTGCTCTGTATTATTCTAACGCAAAGGGCAGGTCAGTGCAATTAACTTTGGGTGAGAGTTGGTCTTCTCCACCTGTGGACCTTGGAGAGCTCATCCTTCTAGGCTTCAAGATAAGCTGTCAGGTGCACTGCAAACCAAGGTTCAGGTTTAGATTAAACCTGCAGAGTCCACATAACAATTTATTCCCTTGACAACTGTTTTCTGCTGATTAAATAATGGTATTTAATGGCCCATTTAAAAAACAATGTATTTGAGCACATGTTATTTGTACTACCCTAAGTTGCTGATCCTATAAAAAACTGTAAGCCAACTATAGTGTCCTGTCACATTTTTGGAGTTACACATTTCCCTAATTGAATTTGTTGATTTATTGCTAACAAAGATAACATTTTCTACTTCAGCCAACTTTCTGGGACGTGAAATTGCTTCGACATGGAAGCAAATTTTATAAATTTGAAAAACGTGCTTGAAATACATTTAGCCACCAAAATATTAACTTGACAGAAGTGAAACAACCAAGGGAAACGATCGTGTAATGCCTTCTTTCAACTCTAAAATAAAATTATTCAAAGTACAGCTGTCTGAGCAGAAAAGTAGATTGTGACTTCTGCCACTTAAATTTTCTGAGTATACAGTAAGTTTCATAATATTCTAGATTATAACTAATGATTATCAATTTATTAAGCTTTTATTAAATTTCATTATATAATTAATATTTCATAACTAATTAATATTCAAACAGGAAACAAAATATTTCCAAAAGCCCATTACAAATACAAAGTCTCATAGCAGGCAACTGGAAATGCAGTACTTTTTCGATCTTTCTAAAATGGAAAAGGCATGTTCTCAATTTTTTTCTGAAATTTTATTCTATAATTCCTACCTTAGATTAGAAAACAAAAATGTTTGATTGAATTTCCTAAAAGGTTTCTATTAGGTGGTGGATATTAGGCATACTTGATTACCTTATTTAATAAAATATCTGTTGTTTTGTTAGAAATTTTCTACTTATGATGTTTGATATAAACTCCCAGTTGGAAATATAAATCCGTCTTTCTCAGAGCAAATAAAAGGACACTGTCATGCTGGAAATCTCCAGGTGTGCCTTTGTATCTTAGAAAGCTTAATGTAATACCATCATCCCCAAATTTACAGTAAGCTTGGCAAAAAGAACAACAAATCCCAAGAAGCAATTAATCTTTTCCATCCTATTGAAGACTATAGCTGAAGTTTTAGAAGTCAATATTCAGTCAGCATACAGAAACAACACTTTGAAGTTACATAAAATAAAACGTGATGACTCTTTAAAAATAGTTTTGAAATTTGGCTGTACTCCACAAACATGAATTTATACTGTGCCTTCTAAGTACACTCTTGCGTTTCTTCCATATAGACAATGCAATGCAATGATATCATTTCATTATTTGGAATGTTGGAAATATGCAAATAGAGAGGACAGCAGAAGAAACCACTGCAGAAAGAAGCTTGGTCAGGGCAGCACAAAAGGAAACAGATTTAACATCCTTGTCTCTGACCTGGGTTTGCCTATGAACCCATCCTATTCACCATATTGAGGTCTGACCCTACCAGCACCAAAGGAGTGAAATAAGTTATACAGAGAATGGAGAAGTGTATTATTATAAAGTGCCAGAAATTACTGCTGCAGGATTATTAGAGAGGATTAATCTAGTAGGTAGCCTAATGTTTTCACTTCACAGGTTAAGTTGTAAAGGATGTTAAGATACCAAGTCAAGCATGCCAAGTTACTTCCCAAAATTGTAGCAGGGCTGGCAAAGGATACTTTGAGCTCCTATTTTCCAAATTCTAACCAACACCCATAGGGAATTATGCTTAGGTGAGAAAAAGATGAAATGGAAGGCATTTTGGAAGTGAGGGGACAAGAAAAAAGAGGAAGAGATTTATTCAGCACACAGTTACCAACATCCATAATTTGGCTATTCAAGCCACATTGATCCTACCTGAATTTCAGAACCAATATATTTGGCTTAAGAAGAAAGCAGATAACCTGATGAATGCTTACAGTG
>NW_012103454.1:2403711-2409229 GCF_000951045.1 Mandrillus leucophaeus
GTACTTTTTCGATCTTTCTAAAATGGAAAAGGCATGTTCTCAATTTTTTTCTGAAATTTTATTCTATAATTCCTACCTTAGATTAGAAAACAAAAATGTTTGATTGAATTTCCTAAAAGGTTTCTATTAGGTGGTGGATATTAGGCATACTTGATTACCTTATTTAATAAAATATCTGTTGTTTTGTTAGAAATTTTCTACTTATGATGTTTGATATAAACTCCCAGTTGGAAATATAAATCCGTCTTTCTCAGAGCAAATAAAAGGACACTGTCATGCTGGAAATCTCCAGGTGTGCCTTTGTATCTTAGAAAGCTTAATGTAATACCATCATCCCCAAATTTACAGTAAGCTTGGCAAAAAGAACAACAAATCCCAAGAAGCAATTAATCTTTTCCATCCTATTGAAGACTATAGCTGAAGTTTTAGAAGTCAATATTCAGTCAGCATACAGAAACAACACTTTGAAGTTACATAAAATAAAACGTGATGACTCTTTAAAAATAGTTTTGAAATTTGGCTGTACTCCACAAACATGAATTTATACTGTGCCTTCTAAGTACACTCTTGCGTTTCTTCCATATAGACAATGCAATGCAATGATATCATTTCATTATTTGGAATGTTGGAAATATGCAAATAGAGAGGACAGCAGAAGAAACCACTGCAGAAAGAAGCTTGGTCAGGGCAGCACAAAAGGAAACAGATTTAACATCCTTGTCTCTGACCTGGGTTTGCCTATGAACCCATCCTATTCACCATATTGAGGTCTGACCCTACCAGCACCAAAGGAGTGAAATAAGTTATACAGAGAATGGAGAAGTGTATTATTATAAAGTGCCAGAAATTACTGCTGCAGGATTATTAGAGAGGATTAATCTAGTAGGTAGCCTAATGTTTTCACTTCACAGGTTAAGTTGTAAAGGATGTTAAGATACCAAGTCAAGCATGCCAAGTTACTTCCCAAAATTGTAGCAGGGCTGGCAAAGGATACTTTGAGCTCCTATTTTCCAAATTCTAACCAACACCCATAGGGAATTATGCTTAGGTGAGAAAAAGATGAAATGGAAGGCATTTTGGAAGTGAGGGGACAAGAAAAAAGAGGAAGAGATTTATTCAGCACACAGTTACCAACATCCATAATTTGGCTATTCAAGCCACATTGATCCTACCTGAATTTCAGAACCAATATATTTGGCTTAAGAAGAAAGCAGATAACCTGATGAATGCTTACAGTGTTGAATGAGGAGATTGATGCTTTTTTGTAAAGTCACATGCACACAGAATACTGACGTTTCAGGAAAAAAAAAAATCAACTGCTGAAATTCTAACACATTGGATTTGGCATTAAAGACTGTCACATAGTCCAAATTATTAAGATTCTTAGCTCTCCTTTTTCAGAAAAACACAAATGATTGCCTAGCATAGGAATCTCTGCCAGAAAGCGGACAAAATGCTGCTTTTGCTTCATTTTTGGAATTTTCACATTTGGAATAGTAAAAGAGGAATTTGGCCACAAATTACTGACCTCTTTGTTTTGGCAACATAAATCAATGGTGAGAAGTAAAATAGGCAATCTGTGAAAACAACAAAGAAAACCAAGTCAAAACAAATATTGATTGTAAGTGGAGAAATGTAATGGAGAAACAAATCACTATTATAATTTATCATTCATAGAAAAAATACAAAAATATAAAAATTAAAATTTAAGCCCTGAAATGCAAGATAAACCCTAGTCAATGAATTTTGAAAACCACATAGAAAACACTCTTTCCAAACGTTCCATTCCTCCTTTATTTACTGCTTCACTGCCAGCATTTCTTCCATTTACATTGTAGGGAAATTATTAAAGTTCAAAAGGTCCACTTGTTTTGGGAATATCCAGTTGTTAACCCTGAAAATCTGTGTCTGGCCGGGTCTATGTGGCAACTGTCAACGGAGGTAACCAAGATGCTTCTAATTTTCTAATTCTCTAATCTTCTAAGAATAAGAAAGCTATTTATCTCATGTTTTTAATGAAAGTCTATCTCCCAGCTATTTCTGACACATGGAAGATCCCAACTCTCTAATTAGGACTCATGTCTGTTATGAAAACTTCTCTTATTCACTCAGCCTTTTCTCCTCCTGACAACATTCCTTGTGCCAAAACACGTGTTTAGGTAATTTAATACATTCCTGACATTCGTTTTCACTTTATCTTGTTTACACAAATATCTATTAGCAAAAGGGGAACAGATATTAGTTATCAGGTTGAATCTCACACTTAGCTGTTCCATTTTAGTACCTTCTTCACAGGACTCTACAACGTTATCACACATATAGTGTTCATCGTTATCACACATATAGTGTTCATCTTCTGTACTCTTCATTCTTTATGCAAAGTTTATCACAAAGACTTAGTCCTAGGTGTGCCCAATCCGTTATTTGGGGGTAACAGAAGACATCTTCACTTGTAAAAAAAATTTTTTTTTAATAGAAAGAACACTTAAGAACTACCCTCTTAACAAATTTTTAAGTGTACAACACCATATTATGAAACATAGGCACAGACGGGCATGGTAGCTCACGCCTGTAACCCCAGCACTTTGGGAGGCTGAGGCAGGTGGATTATCTGTGGTTAGAAGTTCAAGACCAGCCTGGCCAACATGGTGAAACCCTGTCTCTACTGAAAAAAACAAACAAACAAAAAAAAAAAAAAACAAAAAATTAGCTGGGCATGGTGGGAGGTGCCTGGAATTCCAGCTACTCAGGAGGCTCAGGCAGGAGAATCACTTGAACCCAGCAGGCAGAGGATGTAGTGAGCCAAGATTGCGCCATTGCATGTCAGCCTTGGTAACGAGAGAACTCTGTCTCAAAATAAATAAATATAGACACTAGGATTATAGCAGCTCTCTAGAACTTACTCATCTTGCATAACCAAAACTTCACACTTGTTGATTCACAACTCTCATTGCTTCCTCTTCCAAATCCCTGGCAACCTCAATTCTGCAATTTGGTTCTATAGGTTTAACTATTTTAGATACACCTCATGTATGCAGCATCATGAAGCATTTGTAATTCTGTCACTAGCTTATTTCGCTTAGCATAATGTCCTCCTCTTGGTTCATCAATGTTGTTGCAAATGACAGTTTCCTATTTTAAGGCTAAGTAATATTTCATTGTATGTACATGTTTAATACTTTGAGGTCCCATTTTGTTAAATTTTGTTAAATTTTGTTCATTTGTTGATGAAGATTACAGTTGTTTTACATCTTAGCTACTGTGAATAGTGCTGCAATGAACATAGGAGTGCTAGTATCTCTTTGAGACCCTGGTTTTCTTTTGGATAAATATTGAGAGTGGGATTGCTGGATCATATGGTGGTTCTATTTTATTTTTTGGAGGAACCTCCATACTGTTTTCCAAAGTGGCTGCGCCATTTTGCATCCTACCCACAGTGCGCAAGGTTTTCCAATTTCTCCACATCCTCACTAATGAGCTTGACTTTTTTTTTTTTTTTTTTGATAAGTCATCCAGACAGGTATGAGATAATATCTCATTATAGTTTTGATTTACATTTCTATGATGATTAGTGATATTGAGTACTTTTTCATATGCCTGGCGGCCATTTGTATGTCTTCTTTGGAGAGATGATTTAACTCATCTCATTTTAAAATCAGGTTATTAGGGTTTTTGCTATTGAGTTGTTTGATTTCCTTATATATTTTGGAAATTAACCCTTTACCACATATATAGTTTGTAAAGATGTTTTCCCATTTTGTGGATTGTTTCACTCTGTGGATTGTTTTCTTTATTGTACAGAAGCTTTTTAATTTGATGTAGTCCCACTCATCTTTTTTTTTTTCTTCCGTTGCCTATGCTTTTGGTGTCATAGCCATGAAGTCACTGACAAAACCAAAGTCCTAAAGCTTTTCCCTGATGCTTTCTTCCAGAGATTTTATAGTTTCTGGTCTTACACTTAAGCCTTTAATTCATTTTGAGTTTATTTTCTTGTATGATATAAGATAAGGGTCCAACTGTGCTCATCTGCATGTGGATATCTAGTTTCTCAACATCTTTGCTGAAAGACTATCCTGTACCCATTGTGTATTCTTTCCAACCCTGTCTAAGATTAGTTGACTGTTTATGGGTGTGAATTTATTTCTGGGCTCTCAATTTTGTTCCATTGGTCTATATATGTTTTTATGCCAGTACCATAGTGTTTAAATTACTGTAACTTGGTTATACTTTTTGAAATCAGGAAGTATAATGTTTTCAGCTTTGTTCTTTCTCAAGATTGATTTATCTATTCAAGGTCTTTTATGACTCCATATGTATTTTAGATAGTATTCTTTTCCAATTCTATGAAAAATGACATTGGAATTTTGATAGGGATTGCATTACGTCTGCAAATCTTTGGGGAATATGGATATCTTAAAAAGAGTACATCTTCCAATCCATAAATACAAAAGTATTTTCATTTGTTTGCATCTCAATTTATTTCACAAAAGTTTTGCAGTTCTCAGTGTATAAACCTTTCCCTTCTTTTATTCCTAATTATTTTATTATTTCATTCTATTGTATGTGAGGTTTTCCTAATTTTTTTCAGATAGTTTGTTTTTAATGTTTGGAAATGCAATCGATTTTTATAACTTCACTGAATTCATTATTAGTTCTAACAGTTTTTTAATAGCGTCGTTAGGGTTTTCTATATATAAGATCATGTACTCTGTAAACAGAAACAATTTTACTTCTTTTCCAGTTTGGATGCCTTTTTTTTTTCCTTGCCTAACTAATATTGCAAACACTTCCAGTACTATGTTAAATAGAATTCAGGAGAGAGGGCATCCATGCCTTGTTCCTAATCTTAGAGAAAAGTTTTGAGTTTTTACCATCGATTTAACAACTAGGCTTTTCACATATTTTATTATGTTGAGCTACTTTGCTTCTATTTGTATTTTTCAGAGTTTTTATTTATAAAAAAGTGTTTACTTTTATCACATGCTTTACTGTGCCTGCTGAAGTGATTTTTTTCATCAATTAATATATCACATGAATTGATTTTTAGATTAACCATCCTTTTATTCCAGGAATAAATCTGACTTGGTCATAGTATATGGGTCTTTGTAATGTGTTGGTTTGCTTGTATTTTATTGAGGATTTTTTGCATCTATATTCATCAGTAATATTGGCATGTAGTTCTCTTGTGGCAGCTTTGTCTGGCTGTCTTATCTAGGTTATGCTTGCTTCATAAAATTAATTTAAAAGTGTTTCTTCCTCTTCAATAGTTCTGGAAGAGTTTGAGAATGATTGATGTTCATTCTTCTCCACATGTTGGATGGAAGTCACCCATGAAGCCACCAAGTCCTGTGCTTTTTCTTTTGGGGAGATTTTGATTACTGATATCATCTCTACGTAGCTCTGTTCAGACTCTGTAGTTCTTCATAATTCAGTCTTGGTATGTTTTATGTTTCTAGGAATTTATCAATTTCTTCCAGGTTCAGTTTGTTTGTGTATAATTGTTCATAGTAGTTTCTTA
>NW_012103454.1:2409279-2432552 GCF_000951045.1 Mandrillus leucophaeus
GGTTATGCTTGCTTCATAAAATTAATTTAAAAGTGTTTCTTCCTCTTCAATAGTTCTGGAAGAGTTTGAGAATGATTGATGTTCATTCTTCTCCACATGTTGGATGGAAGTCACCCATGAAGCCACCAAGTCCTGTGCTTTTTCTTTTGGGGAGATTTTGATTACTGATATCATCTCTACGTAGCTCTGTTCAGACTCTGTAGTTCTTCATAATTCAGTCTTGGTATGTTTTATGTTTCTAGGAATTTATCAATTTCTTCCAGGTTCAGTTTGTTTGTGTATAATTGTTCATAGTAGTTTCTTACGATTTTTCTTCTGTGGCATAGCTGTCATGTTTCCTCTTTCATTTACAATTTTATTTATTTGAGAAATGGGTCCTTGCTATGTTGACCAGGCTAGTCTTGAACTTCTGGCTTCAAGCAATCCTTCTGCCTCAGTCTTTCAAACTGTTAGGATTACAGGCATGAGTTTCATTTTATTTATTTGAATTTGTCTTTTTTCCTATATTAGTGCAGCTAAATATTTGTCAATTTTGTTTATCTTTCATAAATCAAGGATGCTTGGGGGAAAGGAAATCACATGGGGTATTCTTAATGAATCTACTAAGGTCTCTTTATTTCTGAATTAAATTCTAGATAGTCTAATCTATATTAAATTCTAAATCCAGCTCTTACTCCCCACTTTCAGTTTTCAGCATGATGATCTAGTGACTTCTTTCCCCTTGTCTTTGTTCTTACTAACAGCTCATATTCCTCTTGTTTGCTTTACTCATGATTCTGCAATTTGGTTTTGTTGGCATGTTAAATTTATTAACTTTTTCAACAAGGATTGCTGGAGGACCTACTATATGGCAGGCCCTACAATCATCATTAGGAATATATCTAGCAAAACAGTCCTAATCTCTATGGTACTTTTAATATAGTAGGGGTGAGAAAGATTAATGAGATAATCATATGTTTGAGTATATGGTTACAGGTTGCAGTGAATGGTATCAAAGGAAACATACAAGTATTGAATGAGAGAGACATCAGACTTAATCAGGAGGACAGGGAAAGCTCTCCTGGAAGAACAATATTGGGCTACTGTCTGAAGGATTAATGGAGTGAGCTAGGCAGTTGTAGTGATGCAGAGAAGCAGAGGACTGAAAGAAGAGAGAAATGCAGATATAAAGGCCCTAAGTTAGATATAAAGCTTAGCATGGTCAAACAACTGAGAGAGTACAGGTATAACTCAGTGCATGGAGCAAAGAGGAAATTGGTAGGATTTGCAACTGGGGATACTACCAAGGCAGATTCATGTATCGTGTTACAAGTGACATTAAAGATCATGGTCTTCTTCGAGCAGTGAGAAGCCACTGAAGGGGAATTACTCTGATCTGATCTGAATCTTCAAAACATCAGACTGGCTTCAATGAAGAGAGAAGCATGAAAGGGGTAAAAGAAAAATTGGGGAAAGATTTATTTTGTCCGAATGAAAGATAATAGTTTGAACTAGAATGGTATAGCTGAAAGGATAAGTTGAATACTGGAGAGAGAGTTAGAATGAAATAAATTGTACTCAGGAATAGATTATGGATGAAGGAGTGAAAGAAGGAGGTCATATGATGGGTGCTGCTGACAGTAATAGAGCAGATATCTCAGGTTTGATTGCTTCTAATGAAGTAGACACTATGCGGACTACTGAGTATCTGACCACCAGATCTTAGCTTCAGAGAGCATTGTAATTCTTAGTCCTCTGTTTGAGGTTGGAAGGAGAATAGATGTACTTCTTACTTCACCCATTTTACTAACTTCATACATTACACTTCCTCATGTTAAATGGTTGGACATAGCTCTGGGTCCAATCAGGAAAGGGATAGCAAATGAGTCTGTAATTATAGCACGTGAGTGTAAATCCTGTGATGGGCCACCCAAAGAGGGAGATGTTGACTCCGTTTGGGAGGTCCAGGGAGGCTTACTGGAGGAGGTGGCATGCTGAGTATGCAGGAAGATCAGTGGGAATTTGTTACATATTTGTGCAAATCATTTCTCCAATCAGATTATAAGCATGCTTTGGGGAGAATCATGATATATACAGGTCTCCGCTACATCCTAGCCCTGCTGTGAGCTCACCATAAATGCTTCATAAGAATTATTTATTGGAAAATAGAAGTAAAGTTTCTTGGGAAAAATACCTCAGATCTTTCAAACTAAACGTACCACTGAAACCTCCTTTCTAGACTATGAGTTTTGTATACATTACTCCACAGCTTGATCAGTATGGGTAATTGAAATTCTTTAACTTTCCAAATGGAAGATGAAAGTGAAAATTTTAAGTTGATAGTTGTGCAAATTATAACTGTTAGCTCACTTACTTGAGGAAGCAAACTAGATTGTACAGTCCTAAATGAATATTCACATATGTTCTCTTTCATTGGCAGGGAAATGCCTTTTTTTAAACTCACAGAAGAGACTTTCAATTTAGACTTCATTTCATATTAATTTCCTCTGTTTCCTTCCCTGTAGTTTTTACTTTGTTCTATTCAGTGTGACAAATTTATGCTTAGACTGTATTTTTAAAAATTGAGGATCTGCTTAACTTTTAAGATGTTTATAGTATAGATATAATGGACCTTATGGAAGAGTTTGAGAAGTGACTAGATTGCCAGATGTAAAAATCTAAACTGTGTCTCAGTGTTGAAATGTCTAATAGTTTGTGACAAAATCCACCCAGTGTATTTTGAATGTGTTTTTATTGTTTGAATTTGCCAAGTAATATGTATGCATGGCACGAGGATATTATAACTTAAATAACTAGAGGGGTGGACCCAAGAATTCAAATCTGGATCTTTAAACATGGGTCTGCACCTCTAAGGACTACATGTTGGCTGGACTGCTGACTTGCTGCTTACAGTTTCTGCTAGGAGCTTATATAATCTATGCATTTTTGCTCCCTGTTTGCATCTAGTAATCATCTTTAATCAGCTTACTTCCCTGTAGGGGAGGATTTACTTCTGTTTCTGTCTTGCTGTTTGCAACTTAAATTGTTTTGCCTTAAGTTTCTTGTGACTCTTCTATCATTTAACCTTAAAGGCATTATTTAACATACGGCAATGGTGATTTTAAAAAAATCAAACTATCTCATATGTCAAGGTCAAAAAGTACTATTAAAAAACAACAAATATGCTTCTCTGAAATTTTCTCATAGTGGGTATACTATCAGTTTCTTTATATGGGATAGCATAGATCCACTTCAATAAATGTAAGCTGACTTTTCCTATTAAAAACATACTGAATTTTTAATGTTTGAACATAGCTCTCAAGAAACATTTCCCTTGGAATTGAGGAAACAGCAATCAGAGCAACAGCAGCAATGAATGAAGGAAGAACCAGTGCCCAGACCATGCTAGAAAATCAAACAGATGGCTCTCAGCAAATAAGCCAAAACATGCCCTGTAATTTATATTTTATGTGTGGGCAGGGACCATTTCAGACACATTTACCTTTGCATCCTGAGTGCCTGGCACAGAGTAAGTGCTTATATTTATATTTATGTGGAATTAACTAGTAGGCAACTCTACAGTAACTTCATTTACTTATTTAGTACATTCATGGTCTTCATGAATAAGAAATAATACCATTGGCAATAGTAGTTACTGATTTTGGGAATGTTGCTGAATGACTATTTGAAATGCTTCTGTATGGTTGGTTGATGCAATTTACTATACATGACAGAATATCATTTTCTAGAACTAGAAATTTTCTGTTGCAGATTACAATGTCATTATTGAATAATCTACAATTATCCAACACAGGTCATTTCCATACCTCTCATTGTTTTTTTTGGGGGGGAGGAAATAAAATAAATTTCTTTATGACTTGTAATAAAATCAATTTTTTAAGCCCAAATAACTGAAACTGGGGGACACACATCATTTGTTGATGCAATATCTTCAATTGCTCAAAAAAAATTGCAAAGTCAAATCTACATTGAACCATGTAGAAAAGTGAAGTAGGACCCTTATAAGGTACCCTCATAAAAGTAATACGGACATGACATAAATACGATCAAATCAATTCTGGAAAACAGAAGTCAACTGCAAAATCAAACTTATGTTTAAGTTTGTAAGATAAAAGACAAAACCTCATGTCCTGATTTCTTCAGCAGAATTCTTTAATAATCAAAATATAGGCAATGTTTTCTATGACAATCTGCCAGCTTTTGGTTGTCATGAAAATAAGTTAATATACATAAACTCAGTTACTCTTTCCTTCAGCTTCTCTCTTGAGAATAATGCTTAGATCTACAAGACGAACCACAGAAGAGTGTCTGTGATAATGAAAGGATGATGAACCATATTAAATTCTGGAATTATTAAAAGCAGAAGAGCAAGATTTTCAAATAAATGAGATACCCTAAATGAAACTCAATCATCTGTTTTCATTTAGCAGAACAACAATAAGTGAACACATAACGAGATAGAAAATTATGATGATTTTTACATACATTTACATATCACATTCCAAAGCATTTCCAGATAGGAAAAATTTGTACCACCTTATGATGGTTAATTTTATGTGTCAACTTGACTGGGTCATGGGTTGTATATTTGGTAAGACATTATTCTAGGTGTTTCCATGAGGGAGTTTTTGGATGAGATTAACATTTATTTATTTATTAATTTGAGACAGGGTCTTGTTCTGTCACCCAGTCTAGAGTATAGTGGTGTGATCTCAGCTCACTGAAGTATCAACCTCTAGGACTTAAGTGATCCTCCCACCTCAGCCTCCCAAGTAGCTGGGACCACAGGGATAAGCCACCCACGCCTGGCTAATTGTTTTTAATTTTTATTTTCACTACAGATGGGGTCTCAATATGTTGCCCACGCTGATCTAAAACTCCTAGGCTCAAGCGATCCTCCTGCCTCAGCCTAAGTGCTGGGATTACAAGTATGAGCCACCGTGCCCTGCCAAGTTTAACATTTAAATCAACAGACTGAGTAAAGCAGAGTACCCTTCATAATGTGAGTGGGCCTCATTCAAGGAGCTGAAGACCACAGTAGAGCAAAAGGCTGACTCTCCTCCAAACAAGAGGGAGATCCTCTTGCCCTAAAATGGTCTAAACTGGGGCATCAGCTCTTCTTGGTTCTACAGCAGCTTCCAGTCCTAGGATTCAAACTTGGTATTGGCTCTGCAGATTTTGGACTTGCAAGTCTCAGTAATTGCTTCAGTCAACTCCGTAAAATCCGTCTCTCTCCTATTGATTCTATTTTTCTGGAGAGCCCTGACAAATACATACCATATAACCACATTCTTCCATGCAGTTGAGCCCTCACAGCTACCTGTAATACTCTATGTCCTCCTAGTCAGTAACTTCAGCCATTCTTCACAACTGTTGTATTTCTCCTGAACAATTCTTAAGCGTTCTACTCCATCTCTTTACTTTCAGCAGCCTCCAATCATGTAGGTAACACAAATGCTATGTGATAAGAAACCACTAAACTTTAAAATCCCCAAACCTCCACACTCCTCTATGATTTCCTCATTTCTTTCTGTTCAAATAAAGAAAGTAATTTGCCTCTTGCCCAAGGATAATCCAACCAGTTGTGCTCTGTGTCCAGTTCCTTCTTCCATGTTTAGATACTTGCTGGGTTTATCATTTTTTTCTTTCTCCTCTTTTTCTGTAATTTCTTTTTATATATCACAACCTTTTATGAAATCTAAGTGTGTTCACTTCTCTCCTATCACTAAAATAAACAAAAAACACAAAAAGCCCTCTTCTTTGGCAGCACCTTCTGCTCTGCTCACTATTTCTCCCCTGCTGATAGCCATGTTTTTTAGGTCATTATTTGCAATTGTACTCTGGCCCTCTTTATCTGAATGCCAAACTAAATGTTTAAGGTACCAAGGCAGAAATGAAAAAAAATTACAAAAATAAAAGATAAAAACTTGAGACGGAGTAGGGCTCCCTCTTAGCTTCTTCTTGGCTGCTGAAACATGGCAATTTTTTGACAATCTTGAGTCCCTTCGAGGGATATTACAGGCACCTAGCTGGCCTTGAAAAGTAAATGCCCATTAATCAACAAGCAGATAAAGAAAATGTGGTATATATGTACCATAGAATATTACTCAGCCATAAAAAGGAATGAATGAATGGCATTCACAGCAACCTGGATGGAAGTGGAGAGCATTATTCCAACTGAAGTAACTCAAGAATGGAAAACCAAACATCGTATGTTCTCACTCATAAATAGAAGCTAAGCTATGAGGACACAAAGGGATAAAATGATACAATGAACTTTGGAGACTCAAAGGGTGGGAGGGAGGAGAGAGTAAAAGACTACACCAGGTGATGGGTGCAACAGAATCTGATTTCATCACTGAAGAACTTATTCATGTAACCAGATACCACCTATTCCCCCAAAACCTATTGAAATTTCAAACAAATAAGCAACCTAATACACAAGAAGACAATAACAGTCTCCAGCAAGCCAGAGTTGCAAAGTATTTTGGTGGTGGCACTATTATTCTTTAGGGTCCTAGGGCCACCAAAATTCCTCAACCAGACTTTCTATGCCTCATTCTTTCTAGAACCCACTGTACTCTGGGTTGTGTCCCCCCAGTTCTGCTGAAATGGCTCTTACTAATATCTTTAATAGATACTTATGTCAGTATCATACTTAATTTCTTGTTATTATCTTCCTTGAAACATTTTCTTTCATTGGCTTCTCTGAGGCTTCAGTGTTCCATCTTTGGAGCTGCTAGTGTTTTCCATTTTGTTCTTAGGCGTTTCTCCTCTCTTGGAATAATCTCAGCCCATGTCATCTGATTCCCGCTACTCCAACTTCAAGTCCTTTTATTTACTGATGGCTCCCAAAATGAACACTTCAGCGTGTCTCTGTCTCTTAAACTGCAACCTATATGTCTCTCTTAAACAGCAAATTTATACACCCAACTATTATATTTCTCATTCAGGATATTTCAATGGAAGTTCAAACTCATCTTCTAGAGAAATGGCTTTCTATGCTAATCTTAATCTCCGCTCCGGCTCCCACGTTCTCTAGCTCAGCAAATGGCACTGATATCTTCACTGAGGCTCATGACTGGATCCTCAGCACAGGACTTAACCTCTCCTACCCTATACCATAAAACAAATACACCATCGGTTCCTATAGATTCTACAATCCCAAAATCTCTAGAATCCTACCAGTTTCACCTGGTAGCTAGGCTACTGCCTTTTAAATTAGTTTGAGTTTCTTGTTTCCTTTTTTCTCCTTTCTAATCCTTTCTTTATGATGCAACTTGAAACAAAAATTAAATGTAAATTACAATCTTTAGCATAAGATTGCTCTTTAGCCTAAGAATTTCAGTGGAGTAAATTCAGTGGCATAAATTCTTAAGCTCTTTAGCATAAGAATTTCAGTGACTCCTGTGGCCTTCAGGATAATGTGTAAGCTCCTTCATGTGTCTTAGAACATCCAGCTTGACGTGACTTGTTTTTACTGCTTCAGTATCTCCTCTCATCTCCTTTGTAACCACAGAATGTTGACAGTGTTTCCATTCTTCACATAGGCAGTTACTCTTGTATTTGAGGGCTTTTGCCACATAGTTTTGTTTTCTTTTTGTTTTCTCATTCAACTAAACCTTGTTTTAGATCTCAACTTAGACATTTACCTCGTATGAAAAGCTTCTCCTAACCTCTAAATAGGGGTTAGGAACTCCTATCACATGCTGCTTCAGATAGTTATTTTATCCAAACCACAATTTTTCCATTTGTAAAATAAATAGGATGATATCACCTACTCTACAGGGTTGTTGTAAAAATTAAAGGAGAAAATGTGAAGTGTTAGCAGAGTGCCATAGCTCACAGTAAATAAATTAAATCTCAGTAAATATTAGCTCTGATGATGATCTTTATGTTTATTACGATGATTACTAAGAAATATTCTTTTATGCATTCTTATCCACTATTCACAAAAACACTCAAGTTCCTTGTGCAGAACTGAAAGCAAATTTCTGATCTACTTGAAACTTTCTTCAAAAAAAAGGAAAAGCACAAAATAGATATATCAATTCTTAAATCTCATTACCATCAAACCAAACATCTTCCCAAAGAAAATTATTATGGGCTCATGATTTTTTTTTCTTTTTTGTGATAGAAAACGAACAGATAAACTCTACTGTCTAAAATAGTACAGGGTTTCTTGTTAGCTTTCAGAAGGATATTTTATCTTGAATAGATCTTATTGCTGCTTACATTTCATCCTGAAATTAAAAGGACACGTTTAGCTGCTCCAGAATCTAGACACAGATGTGCCTGATTCTGCCAGCCAATCTTTCTCCCCTGTATGCCGTATTGCTTCTCTAGGGAGCAGCTTCTGGGTAGGGGGAAGGAGTGGCTGGAAGCAATGTATGAGATATTTACTACAAATTTTCACACAACAGGGTTCTGTAAATTGTATCTTTAAGATTAGGATAATAGTTTAAAGCACAGCTCCCACTCATTTTCTATAATTGCAAAACCCAAGGAACCCTGAAAAACAACAAGTATTCTCCTAGGTTTGGTGTCAAAGCTCAATTGAATACAAAACTGACCTGAACTGACAACAGGACATTTATAACTCCTTTTAATCCCATTTAGTCTGTGACTATTGATTCATGTTACTACAAAAATCTCTGAGGGAAGAGAGAGGCCCTCTCATATTGTTTTATACTCAGAAAAGGAAAGAGAAGCAAAACTAAAGGCAGGTAGCCCGGCACCTAGGAACCAGATGCGAAACCAGGCCTGGGCCTGCCTGATCTAAGCCTGGTAGTTAAAATTTGACCCCTGACCTAGATTCCAGACATTGTATGGAAGGACACTGTGAAACCTCCCATCTTTCTGTTTCACTCTGACCACCAATGCTGGCAGCCCCTGTCATTTACCCTCTGGCTTGCTCAGTCGATCACGACCCTCTCACGTGGACCCCCTTAGAGTTGTGAGCCTTTAAAAGGGACAGAAGGTGAGCACCTGACAAGCTCGGATTTTAAGACTCTAGCCTGCCGATGCTCCCAGCTGATTAAAGCCACTCCCTTCACTATCTCGGTATCTGAGGGGTTTTGTCTGTGGCTCATCCTGCTATATCTTAATAGTTTTCAATCCAGAGTGCTACCCTGACTTTTCCGGACTTTTACATGAAATACTCAAATTCTGAACCATATCCGGCCCCAAGGATTTAGAATAACATATTGTGGATGTGTCATTTTTTTCACATCCTGACTGTCATGGCAGATATATAATAGGTAATACTTGTAGGTTTCAACTTCTAAAGAAACAGGCCACCCTAGCTTAAGTAAAAGAGGGGATTCATGGAAGGATACTACAATTGCATGTAGAAATATAAATGCACAATTCTGGTGATTCTTGCTTAATATCCATCAGGAAGGTTTGGCAGTCAGGGAAAATTGTTGGCTACCTTCTCTCAGATTCCATCGCACGAAGAAAACAAGGCATTCAGCAGCTCCAAGTTCTGATACTTAGATCGGAGACAGCAGAGGTCTTTCTTTCTAAGTTTGGTCATGGAATAGGACCAGGCTTCCGGTATATGCCCAACTTTGGGTAGAGTGGCAGTTTGTCAATGGCAAACTCCAACTTAACCTCACGGATAGATGTGGAAGTGGAACAACCACCGCCACCCCACCAAGCAAATTTTAGCTAGTAGATGAAAACTCGGATGTCCTCCGAAACATGATGGACCATAGAAAAGAAAAACATGCATAGTATTCATCAACCACTCTGGTAAAACTAGGAACAGAGAAATGTTTTTTTTGTTGTTGTTTGTTTTTTACGTATCGAGATTTAAAGTTCTTACATTATAACTCAACATAACATATCATTACATCTTATGGAAAACCAATCTACCGAATCCTATTTTTTTAATACTTCAAATCAGAATGGTCAGGTATTTTATTGCATAATTGACTCATACTTTACTCTTTTTAAAAATATTTCTCCACATCCACTGATAGATGAATATGCCATCTGTAATGTTAAAGGTTTCTCTGAAAAACAAATCATTCTCTGATGCACACTAATATGGTATTTCATCAATTAATACTTTTACTGGCTTTGAAATATTTCAAGCCTATGCCTAGCTAATGAATTTAATACAACTAAATTTGGATATTGGTGCTTCAATGGTATTGATGAATATATTTCCATTGTAAAAAGATGAAGGGAAGTAATTCAAAAAACAAATGTAGGTATTCGAATTACATTTTGATCGTAATTATTTCTGCTCTCTGTGAGCTAAAGGAACCTAACCCAAGCATTTTATCTGTTAATAAGCATTTTATTTGTTAATAAGTTATTTGTTAATTTGTTAAAAATGCTTGTTAATAATAAGCATTTTATTTCCATATCAGTAGACTGCAGTAAATATTTAATGTAATCACTTAGGAATAATGAAACAGTAGTAATCACACACAAAAAAATAGAAATCTGGGAAGATCCTAAGATTTCTTTACTTCATGTTTTCTGCAATGATTCCATTCCATACTGGTCTGTTGAGCTTTCACAACACCTTCCGTCCAATTGTTCAATTTACCCTTCATTATATGCAATCTGATATTATCATTGAGTCTAATATTGAATGCATATTATGCTTTCCATTCAACTTCAAAACTCATTTAGGTAAACACATTACACTTCATTTATATTATCTCCTCAGTGCCTATTATGAAATGCACACTAGGCATTAAACAAAACTTGAAAATTGAATTGTTAAACCTTGTGAGTTTAACAGAGTTAACAGAGAATCATTGGCTAATAAGTTTCAGGAGACCTAGGGTTAATTCATTTAACAATTTATACCTGAGATTTTTGTCATCTATGATAAGTTACCAAATTTCTGAAATATTTCACTCATCTATATTCCAATAACATATCTACTAAATCAAGTAGACAAAGTGTTTACCTAGAAACAATATAAATGTCTTTTCTAGAATTAAGTTGACCCACTATCAAACATCATAGCAAGTTTACAGTATTGTTACCAATTTATATGTATGATATAAATACACCATAATATTTTCTTCTTTAATGTGGACTAGGGTGATGTTTTCTGAAATAATTGTTTCCTCCACTATATTCTTTTGCTGCTGTCAAGAATGCAGATGTAAATCACATTTCTGATTATGTTTCTTTCTCATTTACTGACTTTTAGAATAGTCCAATGCAAACTGAAGAACTCAAATTTCTTGGCAGAAAAGATTCTTTTCGTCTTGTCTATCTTTGTCATGTTCTCTGACTAGTCTATTGTACCTATAATAGCAATATCAAAATTTTACTCTTCTCCAAGTATTCTAATTATTTTTTTCACCGGAGAATTCCTTTTTAAATATTTTTCTCATCTACCAACCTGTGCTCAAATATTAAGTTTTAACATCTGCAAATTTCCTCTAACTCACTTGCAATAAAAATAAGAAAAACTTAAAACTGTTGAAAAGTCCATTTAGCAATAACCCTTTTTAAGCAAAAGATAACCATCCACCCAAATGTCATTCTTTGAAGATGTACCAGCCCCTTGCACATTAGTTCTCAGATCTGTTCTCTGTTTTTCCCTGCATATTTTAGGGAACCTTGATCACTGAGTTCTGGCTAAAGTTAGCTACTGAGAAACTGGCAGGACCCTAAAGACTGGGACGCAGACACAGAGTTAATCCACCTCTTCCATTTATACTTAGAGCTGCTTTTCTGGAAGCAGCTTTATCTCCCCATGACCCCAACTCACCCTGGGCAGCCCATTTATCTGCGGTTCTGGTCACTGCCATGCACCTATCTTGGAGATTCAGTAACCTCACCTCAATCTGACAACCCCAGCTCTGGGTTGGGGTACCACCACTTCTATCTTCTCACCCTCCAGACATAGAGCTAGCATCAGCTAAATGATGTTGTTAATCTAGGAATTACCTTAATAGTCCCTGCTTGCCTTCAGCAAGTACCTATGCAACTAGTCCCCAGAATTCAAGTCCTTCTTTTGGACTATGTGGAATGAGCTCTGTTTTTTTGGACCAGACCCTGACTCAGACACATTATCAATTGGTACATAAAAAGGCAATTTTTAAACTGTGATCATATACTTTACGCTATTTAAATAATATTAAATTGAATTTGTTTAAATTTAATAAAACAAAATCAAGTAGAAATGAAAATCTCAGTAAAACTCTGCTGAAAATCAAATATTTGTATCTTTATCATAAGAGATATTATTCTCTTAGAATGCCCTTGTGAAGATAGGAATGAATTGCAATTAAGACAAGAAACTTCAGGGTTTTCTTAACCATATGTTTTATTTCTTGATTTGTTTTTGGTTGTTAGAGACAGGGTCTCACTCTGTCATCAAGGCTGGAGTACAGCAGCATGATCATAGCTCACTATAACCTCAAACTCCTGGGTGAGGCAATCTTCCCATCTCAGCCTCCTGAGTAACTGGGAATACAGGCATGCACAACAACACCTGGCTAATTCTTTAAACTTTTTATAGAGATGTGATCTGTATTGCTCAGGCTAATCACAAACCCCTAGGCTCAAGCCATGCTCCCACATTGGCCTGTCAAAGCGCTAAGATTATAGGAATGAGCCACCATGCCCAGCCTTACTATGTGTTTTAATTGTAGATATTACCTGATCCATAGACAAAAACCTTGGCTCTCTTGTAGGCTCACTTCTATTCCAGTCACCTTCCATTTCAATCACCTCCTTTTTCTTTTGTAAATTTGTCAGTAATTTAACACAGCAAAAATCATAACTTTTTTATTCTCTCCTGCCACCAGTTTAACATCCTTTCTTATAGTAATTCTAGATTTAAGTGGAGTCACTGATAATTGCCATCAGTTTAACAGGGTTTCTTATAGCAATTCTATAGTTAACTGGAGTCACAGATAATACTACTCCCATACCAAGGCACCATTCCTGAGCTCTTTATAAGGTTGCATTGCATTATATGCTGAATTGTTATGATGAGGATTGTTATCAGTTAAATTGTAATATGCAGTTTGCTTCTGTTTTCCTTACCAGTGGTTAACAGGTGACATATTGCATACGTTCTTTCATATTTGAGAAGGCATGACTATTGTTCTGTCCATAAAATACTTGGTCCTATAGTTCGGGTATTTTTTCCCAACAAATCTCATGTTCAAAGGTAACCCACAACAACATTGGAGGTAGGACCTGGTGGCAAGTGTTTGAGGACAGATCTCTCAAGACTTGGTGCTGTCCTTGTGATAGTGAGTTCTTGTAAAATATGATTGTTTAAAAGTGTGTGGCACCTCCCTGGTATTGCTCCTCCTCTCACCAGATGAGACATCATCTGCTTCTCCTTCACCTTCTGCCATGAGTAAAAGCTACCTGAGGCCTCACTAGAAGCTGAGCAGATGCCAGAACAATGCTTGCACAGCCCATAGAACCATGAGTCAATTGAATTCATTTTCTTTATAATTACCTAACTTCAGGTGTTTCTTTATAGCAATGTAAGAACTGTCCAGCACACTCCTCTTATGATACTCTCTAGTAACATTTCTACAAAATGTTACAGAATTTCATCTATTGTCTTCTGACATTGGATGTTGCTATGAAAAAACTAATATCAGGCTAATGCTTTTCTTTTGCAGTTTAAGTTCTCTCTGAATGGAACTCTACACATGTATTTGCATATATATGGCACACACATGCACCCACACAGACACACACACACACACACCTGTTGTGCTCTTTTGTTCTGCAGATTCTGCTCTCCTTAGTCCAGACAAATTGTCTTTTGTTATATCTGTATTTCATTGACTGAATTATTTAAATCACAGACATTATTTATTCTATGCCGAATTTTCTTGAAAAACTCTTATGTTGCAGGAAGTCAGGGACCCTGAACAGAGGGATCAGCTGAAGCCACAACAGAAGAACATAAATTGTGAAGATTTCATGGAGATGTATTAGTTCCCCAAATTACTACTTTCATAATTTATTACACCTGTCTTTACTGCAATCTCTGAACATAAATTGTGAAGATTTCATGGACATTTATCACTTCCCCAGTCAATACTCATAATTTCCTATGCCTGTCTTTAATCTCTTAATCCCATCATCTTTGTAAGCTGAGGATGTATGTTGTCTCAGGACCCTGTGATCATTGCACTATCTACACAAATTGTTGGTAAGCATGTGTGTTTGAACAATATGAAATCTGGGCACCTTGAAAAGAACAGGATAACAGCGATTTTCAGGGAACAAGAGAGATAACCATAAGGTCTGACTATCTGCAAAGCTGGGCAGAACAGAGTCATATTCCTCTTCTTACAGAAAGTGAATAGGAGAAATATCGCTGACTTCCTTTTCTCAGCAAGGAATAGCCCTGGGAATAGAATGCAATCACAGGGGGAGGTCTCTAAAATGGCCACTCTGGGAGTGTCTGTCTTATGCAGTTGAAGATACGGGTTGAAATATGCCCTGGTCTCCTGCAGCACCCTCAGGCTTGCTAGGATTAGGAAATTCCAGCCTGGCGAATTCTAGTCAGACCGGTTGTCTGCTCTCGAACTCTGTTTCCTGTTAAGATGTTTATCAATGACAATGTGTGCCCAGTGGGACATGGACCTTCATCAGTAATTCTAGTTTTGCCCTGGCCTTGTGATCTTGCTCTGCCTCCCTGCCCTTGTGATCTTTTATTGCCCTCTGAAGCATATGATCTCTGTGACCGACTCCCTATTCGAAACCACCTCCCCTTTTGAAATCTCTAATAAAAACTTGCTGGTTTTGTGGTTCAGGGGCATCACAGAACCTGCCGACATGTGATGTCACCCCCAGAGGCCCACCTGTAAAATTTCTCTCTCATACCCTTTCTCTTTCTCAGACAAGCCAACCCTTAGGGAATATAGAAAAGAACCTACGTTGAAATATTGGGGGCTGGTTCCCCGATACCCTTATATTGGTTGGAATTATCTAATACTTTAATTTTTATCATTTTACTATTTCAAGCATTTTTCTGTACCTAAAAGCTCAGTTTTTCATTCTAACTCATTTCTTGCTGTTTCTAATCTATTAGTTTTGAAAAGCTATTTTAAATATTCCCTGATGTTAGTGATAGCCTCACATCTCATTTTAAAATTTTGTAATTTGTATTTGAGCCCTTTTTCCATTCTATTCAAGTTTCTTAAACTTGTTATATAGGTCAGAATATTTATCAGGCATTTGCTTTAGTTCCCTGCATTCTTCCCTGCTCAGTTTTTCATTGTCTTTTCTATTCCATGTTCTTTCTCTTTACTGTCATTACGTTTTATGTTTTCTATTTTGGGGTATTACTGACAATTACTGGGACTTTTCAGACTTCCTACTTTTGAGATACAGGGACAGGGTTAGGACTGTTGTCACTCTACTACAGAATACTTTCATGGTTCTCAGCTAGCTAGTGTGTGTATGTGTATGTGTGTATATGTTTATTAATATCACTATTTTATGTTACTGTTTTAATTGTTGGCATGCTATTTTTATTGTTTGTCAGGGTTTAGGTATTGGAATGGGAATTTCTGTATGATAGCTTTATACCGCCCTCACTGCCTGGAATTCTCACTTCTATAATTTTTAATGTGGATATTTTTCCATTTTGCTACAAATTTATCAAGACTTGAACAATTTGTAATTCACAATTGTAGGCCATAACCCCTGGTGTTTAAAAGGTATGTAATAGACTATCAATACATGGTTGATGTATAAAATGAATGAATACATAAACATAGTATGTAGCCTCTAGAAAAGTAGAAAAGCTGAAACTGAAGTTCAGCTAACAACCTTCATGCATGAATGACAGTAAATCAATCAGAAACTTGAAATCTCTCTCTATATAGTTGGATTAAATGAATATTCTCTTGCAGCTTTACAGAGTGGTGAGAAGAAACTATATCCCTCATATATATGTTTAATTATTATCATAATGGTTACATGGAGTAATTCAATCTTAAGTCTTGTTTAAAATAAAATGTAAATTCCCTTGGGCAAAATAAAATTCTAGCTTCATTTTGTGTGAGATAATAATATCATTTTTTAACATTCAGTTTTGCTGACAAAAGGAAGATAATATCCAAGCAACTAAATATGTGATGTGGGCTAAATATTGCCAGTATTCAGTGAAAATGTTACAATATAAAAAGATGTATTTTCTTCTTTTGCTTCATAATATTACTATTACTATCAATATTTCCCATTTATATACTTTAACCACATCTAATTAATTATTGTTTTTGAAGTCTGCCACAATTCAAGTTCCTAGAACATACCATCTACATCGTGAATTAATGTTTTTTATTTCTTAACCCATTTCCCATTTGCTCCAAGAATACTCGTCTCTAATCCTAATGTAACATCATATACATTTCTGTTATATTAAGGTTAGAGAAAAGTTCTGTTTAGAAATAACTCCAAGAACTTTTTATACTTTGTTTTCACATTGAAAATCAGTCAGATTTGCTTCAGTCTCAAAGAACATGTTTATGTAAAATTAAATCAGCACTGGCAGCAAGCTGCATTTTTTTTTCTAAATGGGAAATGAGTTAAAATTCTCAAAACATAATTCAAAGCTGTATTTTGAGGGTTAGCACTTAGCATAATAAATGGTAATATTTCAAAATATGCTATATTTTATATAACCATCATAACTGTTGTCATAATTTAATTGTCCTCATTACATCAGGATAAAATCCAAACGACTTAGCTTTCTTTGAAGGACTCTCAAGATTTGTACATTCCTATATCTCAAATATGAATCTGATAATATCCTCTGCCAGGCCCATTCATGGTGAGTTGTTTTCCCTTTGCTATGTAAGCTATGTGTCTCTTACTTCTGGGCCCTTGTATGTGTTGTGGTTTTACTTTGAATATATTCTTTTTCTGTCTTCATGCAAGAGGAAGACAAGAAAGAAGAAAAATTTTTCCCATATAGCAAACTTTCCTTACCCTCTCCACATAGCAAAGTTCTCCATACAAAATATGAATAAGAATAGGTATCACAATGGATGAGAAAGAACTTCTATTCCTAGAAGTAGGGCAGAAAAATACTCCGACAGACTCTTCTATAGAAAAAAAAAATCTAAAAATGCCAGATAAAAGATAGAAAAAGAGTAATTTAAAATAAAACTCTAGAACGTGGTCACTTGATAAAATCAGCAGACATTTGAAATTTCATTCTGAATATGGAAGAAAACCAACACAATTTTACAGGTGAGCTTTATCAAACATTAAAGGAACTTTAATTTTAAACAAACAGTACTGGGTATACAATGAAAGAACATTCTCCTGAGTCATTTTACAAGACTAGTAAATTTAGTTTGATATCCATATTTAACGAAGACTGTACAAAAAATGGAAATGTCAGGTCAGTCACCCTCACAAACAGATGCAAACATCCTAAACCAAGTATTAGCAAACAGATTCAGGTATGCATAAAACATGAGTAAATCTATCTTCAAAATGAAGAACTGATTTTAACGTTAGAAAAAATAAAGTTAATCTCATTTAAAAGTCTGGAAAGAGCCTTTGATCATCTTGAAGATTAAGGAAAGCACTCCTTTATGAAAAAAGAAAATTTTAACTATAAATAGAATTAAACTTTTGTAAACTCATAAGTCTCCAGCAAACAGAATACTCAGGAAAAAAAGAAGCTAGCATGTCACTATCAGGGACAATACAAGGTTTTCTCCTATAACCAATTTTATTTTACACTGTACTAAACATTCTATCTAGTGCAGTAAGGTGAGAAAAATAAGTACAGGTTTGCAGTAACTGGAAAGGAAGGAACAACTGGTTTTTATTATTTTTATATTATGATTATGGAAAAAATACAAAATGAAATCTCCCAATACATTTTTATAACATCAGGTCTCTATATATGAAATTAGTATATAAAAAAAATTGCAATTTATTCAGTAGCAATAAAATCTATGCAGGTACTTAACAGGGAAATCACAAGAAAACCTTTGTATGGATCATTCCCAGCTGATTAAATTATAAAACACCATACTATAGTTGTGACATTCAGTAGACATTCTGATTTCTACTTCTTTGCTTCAATTTTTGGCTTATAATTGATATAACAAATGAAATTCACTTATGATTCTACTTCTCCACCATGAATTCTACTCAACGCCACTATTCCAATGTCTGTTTTGCCTACACAAGTTTTCTGCCTAAAACATTGTTTTTATTTTCTTAACAAGTTTCTACTTTTGAGATCAAATTTTCTTCAAAACACCTTGGCTTTGGGGGCAGAGACAAAAAGGAGTTCTTAGAGTATTTCATTATTGAAACTGAACCTACCAAATCCTATTATTTAAGCTGCAGTTTCAGCTGTATAGCAAATGATGTAGACTGTAATTTATTTCAGTACTAGTTTCTTCACATCTTCAACAATATATTTGTTGATAAAATGCTAGTATGTCAGCATATAGCTTCTTACATTATTATTTTAACAGAAAGAATATGTTTCCCAAAATGGCGTTCTGTGTCTTGGTTACTTAGCAAGAAATCTCAAAAGGGTATTTTAGTATTTATCATTACGTTTAGTTAAATTGTGTAAAGTACTAATTGAGCATTAAATGACTTTAAATATTACTTAAAAATTATAGAGGTTTATCTTCATTTTATGAATGCTGAGTTAAAAGTCATCTGAATACTTACTTCATATTTCACTTGCTAATACCTCAAAGCATCATGTAAAGCTGAGTTTATATTAATCAGGTAGCTGTAAATAAATATTTCAAGTAGTCGTTATTTTCAAGTTTTTTATTTTGAGTACTTAACGGGTCATTATTTTTTTTTACCTCTTAGTTTGATTTATTCAGAGCTCACACTCTATGGAGGTGAAATGAGAACTCCACTATTTTACCTTGATCCTTTGTTTGCTTTGAAAAGATTAGCATTATGTTTAATCTGTTTATTGTTTTGAGCAATCCTTGTGATTCTTTTATTCATTTTCTGTGAGATAGTTGTCTTCCAACTGCTCAGTAACAGTGGTAGGACAAAGAAACAACCACTGGATTAGTCCCAGTAATGGAACTAGGTAACATGTTAGCCTGCCTGGGTGCATGCAGGTGTAACTCACAGTTGCAATCCCCAGCACTGGTTGTATTTGGAATTAAAATTCAAACAAAAACATTTCTCCGTGAATATTTCTCTATGATTGTCATGTATTGTGACAATCCCCAGATGGTAGGGATAATCTTAACAGGGCAAAGTAGAGTTGGATTGTATGATTCCTGCAACAATCATTTGGCTTGTCTAGGTAAACATTTTAAAATTAAATGAATAAACAAATGAGTAAAGATAATAAATATATACACAATGGAATACTATTCAGCCATAAGAAATGAAATTATGTCATTTGCAGCAACATGGATGGAACTGGAGATCATTATGTTAAAGTGAAATAAGCCAGACCCATAAAGAAAGACAAATATTGGATGTTCTCACTCTTTACGTGGGAGCTAGAAGAGATCATCTCATGGAGGCAGAGTAGAATGACAGACATCAGAGGCTAGGAAGCATGTGTGGGTGAATGGGAGGGGAGGGAAGAGAGGTTGGTTAATAGGTAAAAACATAGAATTAGATAAAAGGAGTAAGTTTTAATGTTCAATATCAAAGTAGGGTGACTGGTTAACAAAAATGTATTATATATTTCAAAGTAGCTAGAAAAGAAGATTTGGAATGTTTCCAACAGATAGAAATGATAAACACTCAAAGAGAAAGATATACTGAATACCCTGGTTTGATCATTACACATTGTATGTTTGTAGCAAAATAACACATATACTCCATATTTATGTACAAATATTATGTATCAATTAAAAAGTTTAAATAAAAATATATAAATTGCTTCTATAGAGCCTAATAGGCATATACTTTCCAAATCTATATTATAGGCCTACTTTTCTAATGAGTTGTAAGAAGGCATCTCTTTGTGAGACCAGATTTCCTGATCCACACTTGTTTAGGTACATTATCCCCTTAATATCCAAGTTTGTGTTCTGCTGAATAACAAGTAATCTTGGAATATAGCACCAATTTTTATTTCCTTCAATACTGGGGGAAGGGATGACAACCAAAAAATACTATTGCTGTGTAGCATTCTTCCATATCCTGAACACTCTGACTTGCAAACTTTTCAAGTACAGTTGTACATGACTAGGAAATGTTTTAGAAATTGCCATTTATTATTTAACAAATATTCATTAGCTGTAAATACAATTTACCACAAATTACTATACGGTTCAGGACAAAAATGTAAGATTGGAAGTCATGTTGGGCAGAGTTTGGAATTAAGGCTTCACCACCTCCACCTGTGAGCAGGTATTTTATGTCTTCCAGCTTGCTCCTTCATCTGGAAAATATTTCTCAGTGTCTGACCCTCAGTAGACAGTAGACAGTCACTAAATAAAGCTTTCCTTTTTTTTTTCTTTCTTTTAAAAACTCTTTAGCACGGTGGCTTACACCTGTAATCCCAGCACTTTGGGAGGCAGAGGCAGAGGGATCACGTGGTCAAGAGATCGAGACCATTCTGGCCAACATGGTGAAACTTCATCTCTATTAAAAATATAAAACTTAGCTTAGCTTGGTAGCACACGCCTGTAGTCCTAGCTACTCGGGAGGCTGAGGCAGGAGAATCACTTGAACCCAGGAGGCGGAGGTTACAGTGAGCTGAGATCAAGCCATTACACTCCAGCCTGGGTGACAGAGCAAGAGGCTGCCTCAAAAAAAAAAAAAAAAAAAAAAAAAAAAAAACTCTTCATAGACACTAGAGGTAATGTACATTTTTAGTTCTTGTCCATTCATTTCTGTCTCCTACTGACTCTGTAGTTGTCATTTGTGGTTTTTTGATTTCTCATGCAGATGGACACATTTCTAGATGGGTGGTTGTATGGACACTCTGGATGGAGATGGAACTCTTCCATGTGCCCGAGGGAGCACCTTCACTTTACACTGCACGTGCTCTAGCAGGATGGAGTTTATTAATGTATAGTGTGGATTGATGGCATTATATCTTTAGGAATTAGAAAATGTCATCAGAGGCAAAGTTATCCAATTAAAGAAAACGTATCTGCCTATATATTAGACTAAATGTTAGGAATATATAAAGTATTTGGTAAAATCAATTCCGTCTATAAAAAGAAAGGGGATTAAATCTGTTTGAGGGGATAGCTGATCTTATGTTTATCAAGAGATAAATTTAAGATACAGTAAGAAATTACTAAAATATATGTATCTATCTTTGACTTATTAGTTTGCGTTATATAAAATTTCTGATTTCTAACAATCATGATTGAATATTGGCAAATTTCTGGTGTAAACTAATATGTCATAGTTCTGGTAATAGTCTTTCTTGGAAAAAGAAATTTCAATTATATGAAAACCTTTGAAAAGAATAAATCTCAAAAGTAATTATTTGCTCACTAAAATGTGGGTTACAGTCCATAATTTGATAGTTCGGAATGGGTTCTATTTCCCTGGACAAATGAGACAGCATCAAGACTTTCCCTTTGTGTTCCTTATCCACCCATTTTATTTCCTTAGAAAAAGTGTAATCATTTATCTTCCAAAATAGGATGCTTTTGAGAGTAAAAGAAGAGCTATTAGTTGTCAATGTGGATTTAAAAATCTAAACTGGAACTGTACAGAGCAAAGCTGGTCCATGATAATTCTCCTTACCAATAACTTAGGAGCTTCTCTACAGTGCCTTGTTTCTAAAATTCTGGAAGAAACGTGTATTGATTCTAATTTTATCACACTGGATTAACACAGGATCCAACTGATTCACCCAAGGATCATTTCTCTGTTTTCACGGAATGATCCAGTTTGCTAGATCTGAAGACTCATTCCTTCATATGACATATTGGTTTTTGCCCTCACTGATGGTTCAACAACAGAAATGTGATTGTCAGAATTAACTTTAATTAAATATTAAAACTAATGAAATCTATTTCTTGCCTTCTACTTCAATATTATTATTTTTACAATAAAATCTATTTTAAAATAGTGTACTCACTTAAATACATCAGTTGCATCTTCCTATATTATATCAGTAAATCGTCAGCAATTTTTAAATGTATCAGAAATACTAAAGCCAAAATAAGCATAAATATAAAATAAATTATTTGTTCAACGAATTTAACAATTTGCATTTCATGTTATTTTCATCATCTATATTGAATTCTTACTCCATAATGTTCTTTTCTACCTATTCTCACTACTTCATAGTCAGTTTCCTTTATTGTTTCTGTCTCATTTCCCTAATTTTTAAATATTGGGAGGCCTCAGAAATTAACCTTCAAAAATCTTTTTGTTTTCTCCACACTAAGTCCCTGCAGGATCTAATACATTTTCATATCTTCACGTACCACCTAATGACAGTTTCCTAGACTCCAGAATCATATGTCCATCTGCTTCTACGATACATCCACTTGGAATTGACATCTTGAAATTTTTAGTTCCCAACTGAATCACTGCTATTAAATCTCCCCGTCCCAGCTGATGATTTATCCTGCCACAGATTTATCCTTTCTAGTGGTGGTTACTGCTGGTCTACACTGCTCAGGCTAAAATCCATGCTGTTTGATTTCTCTCTTTCTTTCATACTCTGTTTCCAGTGTATTAGAAAATCCTGTTTACTCCAACTTTAAAATGTATCCACAGCACTGTTCAAAACAGTCAAAAGGTAGAAACAATATATTGTCCATCAACTGATGAAAAGATAAATAACATGTCTTGTATTCATACAACCGAATATCATTCTGTCATTAAAAGGAATTAATTACTGATATATGTTACAACATGGATGAACCTAGAAACATTATTCTAAGTAAAGGAAGCCAGTCACAAAGGCCACATATTTTATAGTTGGATTAAATTAGTATAAAGCCATTGACCTGAGACTGTCCATACTTTGAGTTTCCAAGGAACACTCCAAAATCTATCTTAGGAATATATACATTTTTGTAAAAAACAGCCAAAAGTCAGCCGAAGACAAATAACTGGTCATAGACCATGCCCAAATAAGGTAAACGCCTAGCTGTAGCCAGTTGGATGATTTCATTAGTTTGCCTTTGTGTTTGGCCTATAAAAGCTTGCTGCTCGTAGGCCGGGCACGGTGGCTCAAGTCTGTAATCCCAGCACTTTGGGAGGCTGAGACGGGTGGATCACGAGGTCAGGAGATCGAGACCATCCTGGCTAACACGATGAAACTCTTGTCTCTACTAAAAAAATACAAAAAACTAGTCAGGCGA
>NW_012103454.1:2432682-2438375 GCF_000951045.1 Mandrillus leucophaeus
TGCTGGGTGGAGCTCTCTGAACCTCTCCTAGTTCTGAGTGCTGTCTGATTCATGAATTGTTCACTGTTCAAATAAACACTTTTGAATATAATTTGTCTAAAGTTTTTCTTTTAGCTGTATAATTCCATTTATATGAAATGTCCAGAATAGGGAAATTCAGAGAGGCAGACAGCAGATTACTGGTGCCAGGGGAAGAAGAGGAGGAGGGTACGGGAAATTACTGCTTAAAGGGTACGGGGTTTTCTTTTGGAACATGTAAAGTGTCTTGGAATTAGACAGAGATGAATGTACTAAATGTCACTAAATGTCACATTTTAGAATGATTTTTTGTTATGTGGATTTTACCTCAATAAACAAAAGCAAAAAATGTGTGTCCAGAAATAAATCACTTATTACCTCCAACTGTAATCACCCAATGGGTTCTTCTTTCTTGTTGCACAAATAAAACCAATTTGCTAAGACTGTGATATTGCAGTAGAGAAAGAGTTTAATGACTGCAGAGCTAGCCAAGTAGAAGGATTAGAGTTATTATTAAAATCAGTCTCCTTGTGAACTCAGAAGCTAGAGTTTTATTACAATTTTGTGGGCAGACAGCTAGGAAATGGGTGCTGGTGATCAGTTGGGATGAAATCATAGGAACATGGAAAACAGTTACTGTGCATTGTCTGCCTATAGGTGGAGGCAACAGGACTGGTTGAGTCATGAGTCGTATGTCCAGGTGGGGTGATCAACTGCCAGAATATAAAAGTCTGAAACAGCACACCTACATCTTAGCAGAACTCAAGCCCCTTCCATAATCCTACTCTCACGGCCTTTCATTTATCATACAAAGGTGGTTTATGTCCAAGCAAAAAAGGCATTAGTTTAAGGAAGGGACTATTATTCTTGCTTCAAATTTAAACTCTAAATTCTTTCCATGGTTATCTTGGTCTACATCCAGGAATATGCAAGAACAGCCAGCCTATGAGGCTAGATGCAACGTGGAGTCAGCCATGCTGGATTTCTCTTACCATTGTAATGTTTGCAAAGATAGCTACAAACCCAGGACCCTGATTCAAGATACTCTCTTGAACGAATGAATATCAACATCTTTATGTGACCATCAAGACCCAGGAAGATGAGCCACTCCGTTGCTTCACTGATCTCACCTCTTAAAACTTTGCCCCTGACCTCTGATATCTTGTCTTATTTCCTCTCCTCCAGCTGGAAAGGTTGACCACCTTTCGACTCCGTGAAATGAGACAAGAAACCATCTCAGGGTCTTTGCAGTTGCTGTTTCCACTGCCTAGAATTCTTGCTCTGCTCAGATATATTCATTTTTAATCCATAGCTTCCTTCTGAAATAATCTTTTCAGTAAGGCTACTCCAGGAATAATCACAACCCCTGTTCTCCTGCCCACACAACCGTTTCCCTATTATCTCTCAACATTTATCAATAATGTGTTACAAATTTTTATGTATTTATCTTATTGCTTATACCCCTTTCTCTAAAATAATGCTCCATGCATTTTTAAAAACCACAGATTTTTACCTATTTTTATCTCTGATGTAAACAGTACCTACCACATTGATAGAAGTCCAGGTGTTATTCAAAAATTGATAAATATATGAGGCCTTTAAAATATATTGCAATACTGAGCAAAATTAAGGAGATCAGACTTACTGATTATTAAATTTAACAAAAAATTACTTTTACTTTTAAGTTTTAAATGCTGGTTTTGTAAATTCTGCTGTAAATCATATTAAAAGATATTCTAAAGTCTCTCATACAGCTAATTCATTCTGTGCCTCACAATCCTGTTTTCATAGCAGTGTCAGCAGAAAAGAACTGATTGCTGTAGATTTTGTTGAAGCTCATTTCCAATTTCTGATTAAATTGCTTTTATTGAACTTAATTGTAATGCAAATATGAACTAGCTAAGAACAATAACATGGTCAAACTTGATCAAAAAGTGTTCACAGGACCGTGCTAAAATATAAATTGTATGGACTCAAAGTATGTGCATTAAGATAAGCATTAGATCAAAAAACCACTGTTGTAATATTTTCTAAATTCAGGGTTGATTTAATGCAACTCCAAAGCAGACTATGGTGGAAGTTTATACAGGAAAACTGATTTTAATTAAGAGTTTAAATGGTCTCAAGATAAACAGTATGTGTTCCGGACCTTTTGAGTTGGAAGAAAGGGTTTTGAATCTCGTTTTATCCCAGATAAGGAACAATCCACATTTTCAGCTTTCTAAATTATTGCACACATTTTATAAACGACCAGTCATAGAAATCCTAATTACATAAGCATGAAATATGGCTATGTCTTTGACTATCACAAATTTTATTTAAAATATGCAAAGACTACTACTACTACTCGTAATGCCATAAGCAGTGCACAGGCATCTCATAATACTGCAGGACAGGTAGATTGACTGATTGAGGTCCACAAATAATCAAATCTCATTTGTATCATATTTGTAAACTACTACGTCATCAAATCCTATATTGGACTAGCCTGTATTTTAAAAAATCTGATGTTATACCTTCCCTCTGAGGGCCGTGGTACTCATATAAAAGTTTAGGAAAAGAGAAACAAAGAACTCAGACCATCCACAGACTGAGTAATCGAAAGAAAAGGCGGAAGGTGTGCTCTGTTGACAGTGCTTGTCTGGGATTCCCTCAGCTGCCTTTCAGTGACCACATTTCAGTGACAGGACTATAAATGTGCCATTGTGTTTCCAATAAAGCTAGTTATTAGTCTTCAGAGCACCATGACAAATACAATAGATTTGAGGTTTCAATGAAACTAAAGCTAAAGGGTTTAGCTGTTTAAAACACGTGTTGTACATGTTCTCTAGTCAATGTATTAAAAGTTGGAGATATTATTTTTCATTCAACATTAGTTTACACTCATCCAAATGTAATTTTCTCAGCAATTTAGTAGTGCCTTATGGAATTGGCCATGTAATGTGTTATGCATGAGGAGGTGACACTCTGTTATACAATTCATATTCTCTATTTTATATAAGAAATGAACATTTATTTGCGGTTAAGGGACTGAAGCAGAAAAAGCAGCCAGGCCAATAATCAAAATGCAGACATTTCTTTATCAATTATTTGAGGGGGTTACAACATGCAAATGAAGCAGCCACATAAAAACTATCTATTTTTCACAGTATCAGGTTTTTTCTTTCTTAGGGCTCATCACTGTTTGTCAAAAATGTGTTTAACAAAGATGCGTTTAACAACAGCAACAAACTGTGTTAAACAAAAGCTATCTCTTCCTCTTTGCTCCACTTGAGGCTTTGATCTTTTCAGAGTTCAAAAGCAAAATGAAGTTGACTGTCAAAATTGAATGAAATGTGCTCAAATACTGAGGAAGTCATTAAAAAAAATTGGTTGCAGACTTCCTGTGGTTGGAATGCCTTTGAAGAACGTTGAAGGCAATTGACATTATATTTATTACAGCAATATTCTGCTCAAAATTTACATAGTTCTTTGTCAATTCTACATTAAAACTTAAATTACACAACTGAGAATGAAGCCGTGTTTGGGATGCACCTAACACAAAGACGGTAATAGGCATCATCTCTCGGATTGGCTATACTCTATTGATAGGTAATGGCATTTTGGTGTGCCAATTCCTGAGAGTTTTTGAGTTAAATCTGAACTCAGGAGGAAAGAGGGTCCTAACCCACTGATCATGCCTGCCAAGGGCAGAATACAGAAGCAAACTTCTAGTTCTAATGTTGGAAGTCCAAGGCAGCCATGTACTTAAGTGTATTGTCCCCTGTATAAATAGCCAATGCTCAAGAAAGTTTATGTTTTTCTTCCAATTTCTTCCACTGGGAAAAGAATTAATTTAAAAGACAACTCCTCTCCTAGGTGGTATTGAGAGAGTAAACACATTCAAAGTATTGTTTTGAAATAGTCACTCTAACATGTCTCTAATTTTCTGAATTCCTACATTTGTCCCATATATTTACTCTATTATTTGCCTTCAACATGTGTAGGACTCATATTTATTAAATTGTTCATGTATTCTCCCAGGGCAATAAATTTCAGAATTTGGCCACAACACAATATTCCTTCCTACCTACCAAGCTTTTATGGTATCTGAAATGTACAACAAGAACTCTTAACCTAAAGACATATAAAGATACATTTTAATTATTATGAAGCAGAATAATATAGTGGCCATCAGTATTTAAGAGCGTTTAATAGCCACAAAGTTCCAAGCTTCAGTTTCTTTATCCATGAAATGGAGATAATATCACAGGTGATAGGATTGTTACATATATTAAGTAAAATAACCTTTACTAAGCAATTTGCACATACCTAGTACAAAGTGAATTCTTAAATATTATATTTTTTAATCAAAAAGTAAATTAGTTGAGCATATTGGCACCATCTGAGAATACAAATCAAGTTACCTAACCCATATATACCACTCTCTCACTAGCATTTTTTTTTTTTTTTCCTAGACAACTCCTGCTAGAATGTGGTATGACTGGACTTCCAAGTTCAGGCTACAAGTTCCTCAGGACTCATGACATCTCCTGCCCCATAAAATCTTCCAGCATTCTCCTCCTGCCTGGCCTCTCTCCACTCTGGTCTTTCTGGGACTGTCTTCCCAACAAATTTGATATACTTTCAAAAACTTGACTGCCTTGGGGAAGTCATAGTCTAAGAAACACTTCTTGTCTAGCCTACTTCCTAGTCAAGGCACACAAGATGCCAAGACCTTCTCAGTAGAGTGAAGGATAAGTTAATTATTTTTTGCTGGTAACCACCATTTTTGGCTTTTGTCCCCCTCCCCTGACTATAGTCTTGTTTCCCCTCCTTATATGTCTCTTCTCTAATGTCATGCTCCTACATTCATCTACATCTATTACAACTCTATGTTATAGTGTAGTCATTTGATTCTCCTCTCTTTCCCCACAACCACTGGGTTTATGAAGTAAAGTATATGGGGTAGCCAGAGTTATGATTAGTGTCTGCTGGGAGGGGAGTAGTAATTTCTTTTAGAGATCTTTGCAGACACCATCTATGCAACTATTTCTTATATCTTTTCATATTAAAGCTGAATTTCATTTTGGTTTAGATTTGTTCCCACCCAAATCTCATCTTGAATTGTAGTTCCCACAATTTCCATGTGTCATGGGAGGGACCTGGTGCAAAGTGATTGGATCATGGGGACAACTTCCCCCATACTGTTTTCATGATAGTGAGTGAGTTCTCCCAAGATCTAGTGGCTTTATAAAAGGCTTCCACCTTCGCTTGGCACTCATTCTCTCTCCTGCCACCCTGTGAAGAGGTGCCTTCTGCCATGATTGTAAATTTCCTGAGACCTCCCCAGCCATGTGAAACTGTGAGTCAATTAACCATGAGTCACAGTCACTGTTTTCTTTATAAATCACCCAGTCTTGGGTATTTCTTCATAGCAGTGTGGGGTATTTCTTCATAGCAGTGTGAGAATGGATTAATACCCATTTTACAGGTATTTGTATTTTCATTGCTCACTTATCTCATATAAGATTAGAATGGATCTAACTCTGTTCCTTAGGGTAGAGTTTCTCAAAGTATTTGTAACAGAGAATCAGTTTTTCCCCTAACCTATTATACACCAATATTTTATTAAAATCAAAAAATAAATAATTGAAAGAATAAAATAAAAACAGATATACAAAGTAATAGTTGCA
>NW_012103454.1:2439500-2446586 GCF_000951045.1 Mandrillus leucophaeus
TGAGCCACAAGAATCACTTGAATCCAGGAGGCAGAAGTTGCAGTGAGCCGAGATCACACCATTGCACTCCAGCCTGGGCAACAAGAGTGAAACTCCGTTTCAAAAAAAGAAAAAAAAAAAAAAGAAACTAACAACATATCTGTTTATGCATGAAATTGTAAGTAAAAACATAAAAGCAGAGAAGTATGAGATTCATAGAGACTATATCAGACAAAAATATAAGGAAATCAGTAATTGAAATACATGTATTTATAAGGCACCAAACCACAAAGTAAAAGATAACCACTAGAGAATAACAGCATGTTATTTCTCAAAAGGCAAAGATACAGCTGGGCATGGTGGCTTACATCTACAATCCAAGCACTTTGAAAGGCCAAGGTGGGAAGATGGCTTGAGCCCAGGAGTTCAACATGATCCTAGACAACATAATGAGACCCCGTCTCTACACAAAATAAAAAATCATCGGCATCATGGCATGCATCATGGCATCCACCAGCAACTGAAGAGGTTGAGGTGGGAGGATCGTTTGAGCTTGGGAGGTTGAGGTTGCAGTGAGCCAATGACTGTACCGCTGTGCTACAGCCTGGGTGACAGAGTGAGACCCTGTCTCAAAAAAGGGTAAAGAGATTATCAGTGCATCACTTCTGAAAAGTTCAAATTAAGATACCTTTTTCTACACGTACTCTTATGCTATACAAATGTCATTCTGCAATGGTTGCTGTGATTTCATTTGCAATATCTACCCATGGCAGCTGAAATCTCCTTACAGTGAACGGTTTAGGGAAGGTCAAATGACTTAGTTCTACTTAACAGCAAGTGAGGAGGGTTTGCTATAAAAGAATTCCTCAGAAACATTCCTTGCCTATGAGACACAGAATAACTGACCTTTATTGTTTCCAGGACATTGGCATTGCTGTATACAATGTCTGGAACTGCTACATCTTAATTTCCACCAACCTGGCATTGAAGCTGACCAATGAAAGTAAAACTAAGAGAATTATGACAACCCGAAGAGCCAGAGAGTTGATGTACTGTACCTGGAGTCTCCCCTATCTTTAGACTTCTTGTAGAAGGACGTAATAAATTTTCTTATCATTAAGCATATTTGAATCAGGCATCCCTATCCCTTGAAGACGAAGGTACCCAATATGGTATCTTTGCTTCTGACTGATGATTTGCCATGTACCCTTCAAGTACATGACATATTGTGATTTATTTACTTGCTAGTTTACTGGTAATCAGCTATTCCTCAGCAAAAGGCATGCTTGCAGAATTGAATTGGATATACAAATCTTAGATTATAATGAGCTTGTTTCAATTTCAAGAGACCTGAGCACATATCTTTCTTTACCTGTAAATATGTAACTTAGAGAAGATCAATGAAATTAATTGAATCAATTACTTTTTTTGAAGTTCCAGAATTTATGATATATTGTTTTGTCTTTAAGTATTTTCTACTTTCAATACTGCAAATACTAGATCAATTGATTAGCTTCATTAGACGACAGACTATCATATAAAATTGTTAAGCATCAATAGTTATCTGCCTGATATTTCATTCTCGTAATTCAATTTTTGTATTTGGTCAGAATCAAGAATGTAGTTTCAGGTTGCAGTAGGATAAAAATGGCGCATACAGAGGTAGAGCTTGCTTTTAGTCAATAAACTCTTTATTATTTTGATCAGCTTTAATCCACATTAATATTATACCTAATTCATAAGTGTCAAGCAAGGTGTATAGATTATAGAATTACCTCCAGAATCTGACTTTCTCAGAATAAACTGGATAAGTTACTGAATTTCTAAACTAAAATGGATGCTATAGCCCACTTGAGACTGTAACTGAGTGTTTACAGCAACAATGAAACAGACCGAGATTATCTGGAATGCTTTGAAATACAAATGACTTTGTATCTGGGTCAGATAGCTTATTCTGTTCAACCCAGTTTTAATGGAATTCACTTAGAGTTCAATCCTATAATGTTTTACTGCATAAATCAAAATCATATCTTTCAGTTAATACTCTGGCATGTCAATCACACTTTTAGCAAGATTCTAATCTCTATGCAAACATTAGGTCAGGATTTTATGGGCAAAAATAAATTTTAATACAAAGTTTGTTAAAACTTTATCGTATTTTTTTTCTCCCTTGGTTTATCTAACAGTGAGGGTTAACTTTTGAGGCTATTTAAAAATGGAATTATCCATGAAGATATAAGCCTGTTTGGAAGAGATAACATCTACTTCTCTGTTACAAACAGAAAATGATTCTTAGTGCTCAATAAATGTTAAATTATGAATAATAATAAATGCACATAAAGCCTGAAAGAAAATGTTGCTGAATGCACATCTATTTATTGATTCAATCTCCATAGTACTTCCTTGTTGAAGAAAGCTTTATAAACTTAAACCAAGATTATGCCAGAAAGATAAGAAAATGATAGAAAAGGTGGAAGATTACACAAAGGAAAGCAAATACAGCCCCTGAATGTGCAAAGTAGGAAACTGCTTTTGGTAAAATTTTATGTGTATCCTAAAACTACACAGTAAATTTGTTAGAAAATTTGAAGAGAAAGGAATCTCTAGTAAGTTTAAACTCACTTATTATAGAAAACTACTGTAAAATGGTTCAATTCAGCAGAAGTCTTTTACACAAAACAAATGAAATTATTAAGACTAACTTCGAAGCAGGTATATAAAAGCAACCGGGATAAAGTTCCCAGGAGCCTTTTTCAGTAGATTAAATATATGTCATGGTCATGGAATTTTAAAGCAGAGCTTTACTTCTACTGGAGAAATCAAATCAGTGCTACTGAAGGTCACTCCTAATCAGAAAAAAAAAAAAAGAAAATACATGAGTGAGACATAAGACTGGCGATCCAGACTATATAACTGGGAAAGCAAGATAACAAAAGGAAATAAGAGAATCTCTTGTAGAAGATAACTATTCTGAGCTGAATAAATCTATGTGACTACTCATTATCAACAAAATTATATTTGAAATGGACTAATATCTAGATATATCTTGGTGACAGTTGTGGTTTCAGGAACAAAAGAAATCCTAGGAATATCCAAGTTGAAAAATCAAAATAGTTTGAAATAAAAATACTGCATACTAATTAAAAAAATCAGAATGACTTCAAAATTCTTTTTTTATTTAAAAAAATGTTGAAAAAAACATTGTTCAGAAGTAAAAGCACTTGCGTCTGGTTTGGTTTCTCTTTTCCAAGTGCAGATAAGACTGCAGTTTTACACCTGCCTAAAAGTTGTTCAAGTGAGTTCTGATAAAATAAAATATTCATTCATATATATATGTGTGTGTGTGTGTGTGTGTATAAATATATATATATATATATAGAGAGAGAGAGAGAGAGAGATGACAGAAATATAGGTATCTCCCTTAAGATGGTGCTACTGGAAATGCAATGCACACACCACTGCTGGTCTGGGACAAGACAAATAGAGAAACCAAGTATAAATTGAGAATATGCATTCAGAACTTTAATATCATTGCCATGACATTCAAGCACACAATTGTATATTTTAACAAAAATGAGTGCAATAAAATGGAAAACACAAATAAATTTACTCTTTACTGCAGAGGAACTCTACCTTAAAAGATAGAGTGGGTCTTAAAATGCAAATCTAAAGACATCCCAAGTATGCAAAAATATGAGGGAGATACATGTTGACTGAGAACTTCGTATCAAAACAAATGATATAACATTGAGAGTTCTATCAGTATTAAGTGTAATTATAAAAACCTGAAAATCCAAAAATCTTTAACTCAAACAAAAAACAGCTTTCCCCCATCCCCCCTACCAATCTCTCTCTCTTTCAAGAAATCTGAAAAGGTCAGTCATCCAGGGCTGGAAGAGAGATTCCTCAGTCATCACAGATCAGGTCTCGCTGTGTCTTTCTTCTTTATTACCCTTAGAATAAGGCCTCCATTCCTCCATTCTTAAGGAGGAAGATGGGAAGGGCAAAATGTTGCCTGCCTATCAGCTGAGTTAGTCCCTTTAAAAATAACTTTCTGGAATCATTACCTCAAAGGTTTTCTTTTCCAGATGTATCTTGATTTATGATGGGCTTATGTTCAGATAAACTCATCATAAATTCGAAATATCATTAAGTAGAAAATGCATTTAATATACCTGTGTATTGAATCAATTCTCAACCCAGCTTCCTGTTTTCAGCTTCCCATTTGTCCCTACTTACAGAGGTACCTGGTGAATTCTAATTCTAGTGCCCCTTTATCTGCTGGTGCAAATCAGGTTGTTTCTTGGCTCTCTTACTTGCTTTATTAAAACTTCTTGTTTATCTACTTTCCAACTCTCAAAAGTCTGTTGCAATCCCATTCAATGTTTTGAGTGTGTGTGTGTGTGACAGAGACAGATACAGAGAGAGAGGTTTCAGGAGAAAGTGGAAGTAAAACCATTTTCCACATAGTCCTTAACAATTCTTTCACGATTCTGCAGCTAACTTATTCATAACTTAGGTCACACTTTAAGACATTTTTGTTTTCCGACAGGCATGCCCTGGCCTCCCAATCTGACCAAGACTCCCACATACTATTTTTTTTTGCCTCACAAAAATCTGCTCCTTCCATTCCTTACATTTAACCACAGCTATTAATATTTTATGCTATTCTGTTTAGCCTTTAGTTTTGTCTCTTCCTGTAATAAGCTGTAAACTTGGTGGTAGGAGAATCCCAGCTAAGATTTGGTGACTGCAGGATTGTCTCCATCCCAGCCCGAAGGAGGTGGTAATACCGTTTTATTGATTTAATATTGAGAAGAATCAACTAAATGAGAGTGGTTACAGAAACTTTTGGAAACAAAAACATAAAACAAATCAGGACACACTTTTGTCTGCCTACACTAATCAAATGTATTTAAAGTATTATTATTTATTGTGCCTTGAAAATTATATTACTTGTTTTCATTTCTTCATCAAACATACAATGTAGGTCGGGTGCTGTGGCTCATGCCTGTAATCCCAGCACTTTGGGAGGCCAAGGCAAGTGGATTACCTGAGGTCAGGAGTTGTAGACCAGTCTGGCCAATATAGTGAAACCCTGTCTCTACTAAAAATAAAAAATTAGCCGGGAATGGTGGCACACACCTGTAATCCCAGCTACTCTGGAGGCTGAAGCAGGAAAATCGCTTGAACCCAGGAGGCAGAGGTTGCAGTGAGCCGAGATCCTGCCATTGCACTCCAGGATGGGTGACAAGAGTGAAACACCATCTTAAAAAAATACAACGTATGCACATAGTAAAATTTTAGCAAACACAACAGTACAAAATTTAGAGTGCAATGTAAAAGTCTCGCTTTTCAATACATCTTTATCCCTAGAAACAGATTCTGTTTAGAGTTTGTCAATCAGTTTTGCAGGACTTTCTGTTTGTACACTATGACTGCCTCTCCCTGTGGTCTCACTGGCACTATTCTCTTACGTATTTTTGGACGTAATCCTAGAATTAGAAGGATTTTTTGATAAGTAGCATTAAAGTAGAAAAGGTCCTTGACTGGAAATAAAAAGTAAGAGTCTCTCCTAATTTTCTGTGTCCTAAGTCTACTGGTGGACATACGAATCATGCTATCTTTTCCCATCCCAGCCACAGATATCTCAGTATTTGTTAAAACGATTTTAGCAGATTTTATATTTCTTTCCTTCCTTCTTTACTTCCTCCTCCCTTTCAACCTTTCCCTCCTCTTCCCCTCTTCCTCCTCCTCCTCTTCCTCTTCTCTTTCTTCAATAAATACATTAATCATTTTTTAAGAAAGTCATAGCTTAATAGTTTGGCATGGAAGGACAGCATGAGAATCTGACACTGTACTTTCTGTAAAAGGTCTTCATATATACCTATAGAGGGCTCTGATCTGGTATGTACAGCTTACACTTCTATGAAAACTGATACTCTTGCAGAATATGACATCCAAGCACACAATTGTATATTTTAACAAAATACTGCAAGCATTCCCTTATCCACTTCAGCCGGTTTCTCATTAGGTCATGTGCCCACTATATCCATTGGCAATAAGCCCAGCATAGCCCTAGGAGTTGCCTAGGAGTGGCAGTCCTTATGGCCTAAACAGCCTTTCAAGTTTACCTAAGACCCAAGAGCACGTTAGCTTATGTGGCAAGTCTTGTTGGAACTCAAGTTCCAACCACTGGGATGGTTGACTCCCCTCTTGCTAGTGCTGGTTCAATTGTGCCCTCCATGTATGGACATCAGCTTAGCTCCGCAAGGTAACTGCTTCCTGCTGTGACAGGGCAGCACCAAGTTCAATGCATGGTCCCACAATCACAGTGATCTCCCTCTGCCAACAGTACAGATTCTTCCGAGCCACAAGGCTGCTGCCTCCCCAGCCACGTGGAACTGTAAGTCCATTAAAACTCTTTCTTTTGTAAATTGCCCAGTCTAAGGTATGTCTTTATCAGCAGTGTGAAAACAGACTAACACAGTAAATTGGTACCAGAAGAGTGGGGTATGATGAAGGGGTAGCAACAGTGATTCAAGACTGTCTTTCCTACTCTCTTCAGTGCCTCTTTCACTGATACAAATTTAAAACCAGATGCTGTGCTTGCTCACCTGCTTTTTGGTTCTTATGAAGGTGGTTTTTTTTGTAGATAGTTGTCAAAGTTGGTGTTATGGTTGGAGGGATGATTGGAAGAGGCTTCTATTCAACAATCTTGCCCCACCCTCTCTCCTCCTCATTTTTAATGACAAAGATTGTTATGAAGTTAGAATTTGATATGGTATGGTTATGTCCCCACCCAAATTTCATCTTAAATTCTTGCATGTCATGGGAGAGTCCTCGTGGGAGGTAACCAAATCATGGGGCAGGGTTTTCCTATGCTGTCCTCCTGTAGTGAGTAAGTCTCACGAAATCTGATGGTTTTATAAATGACAGTTTCCCCAAACAAGTTCTCTTCTCTGCCACCATGAGACATGCCTTTCACCTTCCACCGTCATTATGAGGCCTCCCCAGTCACGTGGAATTGTAACTCCATTAAACCTCTATCTTTTGTAAATTGCCCAGTGTAAGGTATGTCTTTATCAGCAGTGTGAAAACAGACTA
>NW_012103454.1:2450951-2451743 GCF_000951045.1 Mandrillus leucophaeus
AGAGTCCCTACAGGGGCACCACTTAGTGGAGCTGTGAGAAGAGGGCCACTGTCCTCCAGACCCGAGAATGGTGGATCCACTGACAGTTTGCACCATGCACCTGCAAAAGCTGCAGACACTCAATGCCAGCCCATGAAAGCAGCCAGGAAAGAGGCTGTACCCTGCAAAGCCATAGGGGCACAGCTGCCCAAGATCATGGGAACCCACCTCTTACATCAGTGTGACTTAGATTTGAGGTTTGGAGTCAAAGCAGATCATTTTGGAGCCTTAAGACTTGACTTTTCTACTGGATTTCAGACTTGCATGGGGCATATAGCCCCTTTGTTTTGGCAAATTTCTCCCATTTAGAACGGCTATATGCTGTACCCCTGTTACATCTAGGAAGTAACTAACTTGCTTTTGATTTTACAGGCTCATAGGTAGAAGGGGATTGCCTTGTCTCAGATGAGACTTTGTACTGTGGACTTTTGAGTTAATGCTGACTTTTGGGGTACTGTTGGGAAGTCATGATTGGTTTTGCAATGTGAGGACATGAGATTTGGGAGGGGCCAAGGCAGAATGACATAGTTTGTCTGTGTCCCCATCAAAATCTTATCTTGAATTCCCATGTGTTGTAAGAGGGACCTGGTAGGAGGTAACTGAACCATGGGGCAGGTCTTTTCCCAAGCTGTTCTCATGACAGTAAACAAGTGTCACAAAATCTGATGGTTTTATAAATGACAGTTTCCCCAAACAAGTTCTCTTCTCTGCCACCATGAGACATGCCTTTCACCTTCCACCGTCATTATGAGG
>NW_012103454.1:2451793-2496595 GCF_000951045.1 Mandrillus leucophaeus
AAATCTGATGGTTTTATAAATGACAGTTTCCCCAAACAAGTTCTCTTCTCTGCCACCATGAGACATGCCTTTCACCTTCCACCGTCATTATGAGGCCTCCCCAGTCACGTGGAATTGTAACTCCATTAAACCTCTATCTTTTGTAAATTGCCCAGTGTAAGGTATGTCTTTATCAGCAGTGTGAAAACAGACTAATACAGTAAATTGATACCAGAAGAGTGGGGCACTACAGTCAGGATACCTGAAAACACAGAAGCAGCTTTGGAACTAGGTAACAGGAAGAAGTTGGAACAGTTTGGAGGGCTCAGAAGAAGACAAGAAATGTGGGAAAGTTTGGAACTTCCTAGAGACTTGTTCAATGGCTTTGCCCAAAATGCTGATAGTCATATGGACAATAAAGTCCAGGCTGATGTGGTCTCAGATAGAAATGAGGAATTTGTTGGAAAATGGAGCAAAGGTGACTCTTGTTATGTTTTAGCTAAGAGACTGGCAGCATTTTAACCCTGCCCTATAGATTTATGGAACTTTGAACTTGAAAGAGATGATTTAGGGTAACTGGTAGAAGAAATTTCTAAGCAGCAAAGCATTTAAGAGGTGACTTGGGTGCTGTTTAAGGCATTCAGTTTTAAAAGGCAAACAGAGCATAAAAGTTTGGAAACTTTGCAGCCTGTCGATATGATAGAAAAGAAACTCCCATTTTATGAGGAGAAATTCAAGCTGGCTGCAGCAATTAGCGTAAGTAATGAGAAGCCAAATGTTAATCCCTAAGACAATGGGGAAAATGTCTCCAGGGCATGTAAGAGGTCTTCATAGCAACCCCTCCCATCACAGGCCTGGAGGTTTAGGAGGAAAACATGGTTTCTTAGACTGGTCTCAGGGTCCCTATGCTGTGTGCAGCCCAGCCTACAGACTTTGTGCCCTGCATCGCGGCTGTTCCAGATGTGCTTGAAAGGGGCCAACATAGACCTTGGGCTGTGGTTTCAGAGGGTACAATGCTCAAGCCTTGGCAACTTTCACGTGGTGTTGAGCCTGAGTGCACACAGAAGTCAAGAATTGGGGTTTGGGAACCTACAAGTAGATTTCAGAGAAGTATGAAAATATCTGATATCCAGGCAGAAGTTTGCTGCAGGGGCAAGGCCCTCATGGAGAACCTCTGCTAGGGCAATATGGAAGTGAAATGTGGGGTACAAGCCCCCATAAGAGTCCCTACAGGGGCACCACTTAGTGGAGCTGTGAGAAGAGGGCCACTGTCCTCCAGACCCGAGAATGGTGGATCCACTGACAGTTTGCACCATGCACCTGCAAAAGCTGCAGACACTCAATGCCAGCCCATGAAAGCAGCCAGGAAAGAGGCTGTACCCTGCAAAGCCATAGGGGCACAGCTGCCCAAGATCATGGGAACCCACCTCTTACATCAGTGTGACTTAGATTTGAGGTTTGGAGTCAAAGCAGATCATTTTGGAGCCTTAAGACTTGACTTTTCTACTGGATTTCAGACTTGCATGGGGCATATAGCCCCTTTGTTTTGGCAAATTTCTCCCATTTAGAACGGCTATATGCTGTACCCCTGTTACATCTAGGAAGTAACTAACTTGCTTTTGATTTTACAGGCTCATAGGTAGAAGGGGATTGCCTTGTCTCAGATGAGACTTTGTACTGTGGACTTTTGAGTTAATGCTGACTTTTGGGGTACTGTTGGGAAGTCATGATTGGTTTTGCAATGTGAGGACATGAGATTTGGGAGGGGCCAAGGCAGAATGACATAGTTTGTCTGTGTCCCCATCAAAATCTTATCTTGAATTCCCATGTGTTGTAAGAGGGACCTGGTAGGAGGTAACTGAACCATGGGGCAGGTCTTTTCCCAAGCTGTTCTCATGACAGTAAACAAGTGTCACAAAATCTGATGGTTTTATAAAGGGGGGTTTCCCTGCACAAGCTCTCTTCTCTTGTTTGCCAGCATGTGAGAAGCACCTTTCACCTTCTGCCATGATTGTGAGGCCCTCTCAGCCATGTGGAATTATAAGTCCATTAAACCACTTTCTTTTGTAAATTGTCCAGTCTCAGGTATGTCTTTATGAAAACCATGAAAACAGACTAATAAAGACTTGATGGTTAAATGTGCATATAATTAGAATTACAATTGAAAATTCAAAAGATAACAATGTAACATTTTAGTAAAATAATATTTTAGTATGTAATCTTCAAAATAATAAGAATAATCTGTCTTTTTCCAGATAAAATCTTAATGAAGTACTAGTCTTTAAATAATCAAGGCACAAATTTTATAAAAAGAAGGGAATTATACCAACATTCATAATTTATATAACATTTTTGATTTTCTCTACTTCTCACTCAAATTTACATTTTCTAAAATTACACTTTAAAATGATAAACAAGTTAAGGTAGTAAAAATCTGTAGACTGTGCAGTTAGTTGTGACTTTAATTTATGACTTTCTACCTGGAAGATTTTGGTGACTTGTGAAGCTTTTGGGGGCTACTACAGATCTTCAAGATGATGCACTAGTGCTTATAGCACAATAAAGGCCCATATTAGACTGTCAGGAAAAGGGAATTACCATTGTTATTGTTGTTGTTATTGTTTTGGTTATTGTTATGATGATGATTATTATTAGATTAGTTAGGGTCCCAGAAATTAGGAAAAGGAGGGGTAATGAGGAGAAGAGATTAAAGAGTAGAAAATCCTTTCCTGGAGAAGAGTGTTGTAAAAGAACTGCACTTGAAGCAGTAAAACTTTAACTCTCTAATTTGAGAGCCAACAGTTTGAATTATAATATATGTTATTTTGAGAATATAAACAATCTCTAATGCATATGCTCTTTCAAAGCTGATACAGATATGATTACTAGTTCTATAATCATCAATTACTTTGATCTATTTATCTATTGTATCAAGGCAGAATAGTGGCCCCCTATAGGTATCTATGTCCTAATCCTTACAAGAAAAAAGGACTTTGCAGATGTAATTAAGACTGTGGCCTTAAGATGGAAAAAGTATCCTGGATTATTTCAGTGGGCCCAATTTAATAACATAAGTCCTTAAAAGCAAAATATGGGAGCCAAAGTATCAATCAGAGAGATGTACATGAGGACTCAATCCAGCACTTGGAAAATGAAGGCTCGGAAGATGGAGGAAGCAGGCCAAAGCAGGAGTGACCTCTAGAAACCAGGAAAAGTCCTTGGCCAACAGCCAGCCAGAAAACAAGACTTCATCTGTGCAAGAAACTGAATTCTGCCAACAACAAAAAGATTACATTAACAGATTCTCTTCTGGAGCCTCCTGAAGGAAATGCAACCTTGCCAGCACCTTCATTTTTGTTCACTGAGACCTGTGTCTGACCTCTGATTAACAGAAGCACATGACAGTGAACTGTGTTGCTTAAACTGCTAAGTTTGTGGTAATTTGTTATGGAAGAAATAGAAAATTAATACATCTATGACTGGAAAAAATTACACAGATACCTAAACACTGCTGTACTTCAATACCATATTAAAAGTACTGATCCAGAACTTCAGGTTGTATTTATTGGAGGACAAATCTTGGTAGTGTTAATATGCTCACAACCAAAATAAAAATTGTATTGGACACAAGTTTCAACATTTGGTATACAAAAATGCTAACATGTTTATCAGCAATAATGCAAAAAGTGATAGCATCTTCATAATTTACTCTATGAACTTATGATTGTCATTCTTTTAAAATGGCAAAACATATTTTTAGATTTAATGTACATATATCTTTAAAGGTTGACAGTTTAACAGTTATGTAAAGCACTAAATATTAGAGAATATAAAGTTTTGAAATATATCATTTCTTAAAACCACATTGAGTTTAATAAATGACTGAATTTTCTCCTGATCCAGTTAATTTCCAAATTTAAGTGCATATATATGTGTGTGTGTGTGTGTGTGTGTGTGTATGAATACATGAAGTAATATGAAATTCGTGTGAAACATTTGGCTTCATTTTAGACATTTAAAGCAAGAGTCATTATCATTGAAGAATTTAGTGCCTCATAAGTAAAATTTCAAAGACTCAAAGAATAAACTAATTCTAATAACAAATTGTGCTTCTTTAAGAAAATGTTTAAAATTTAACTTAAAAATTAAGCATAACAAAAAAATTATAAATATTTCCATAGTATTTTCATGTCATCAAAATATTTTGGCGGGGGACTGTGGCTTACACCTGTAACACCAGCATTTTGGGAGGCCAAAGTGGGAGGATAGCTTGAGCCCAGGAGTTCAAGACCAGACTGGGCAAGACAATGAGATTTTTTTCTCTACAAAAAATAAATAAATTAGCCATGCATGGTGGTGAGCACCTGTTGTCCCGGCTACTGAAGAGGCTGAGTTGGGAGAATTGCTTGAGCCTGGGAAGTAGGCTGCAGTGAAATGTGATTGCACCACTGCACTCCAGTCTTGACAATAGAGACCCTGTCCCCTCAACCACTGAAAGAAAAAGAAAAAAAAAACCTGGAGTTTAAGTGTATCTTAGAAGTCACCAGGTCTAATATTTTCCTTATACAATGCCTGCAATAGATGGTCTCTAACCTCTGACTGAATACCTCCAGTAAAGGTCAAATACTATGAAAATGTATATGTGGTTTTTTAATAATTGTAATTATTTGAAAGTACAAACTAATATAGCATCAAAACATCTGATGATTGGCTCTACACTGATTTTTTAAAATCTATGCAAATACATGAATATACTACTAAAGACTTAATTTTGGCCAAGTCCAAATAACCCATTTGATTTCCAAATATTGATAAAGGAGAACATAACATAACTTCTTTTTGACTTTGTCCATTTCCAGACACTAAACTAGGCTTTTACCATATTTTACTTCATTAAATAGTCTTGCAAATCATTAGATGAAATCAATCAGTAAATTCTTTCATGAAATGTTAGTGGACTTCCAGAATCAATGCCTCCCGAAGAACTGAGCCCTTAATTGTAACTGGTTTGCTGGCAGGATCTGGCTGAGAATATTTTTCCAAGCAGTCCAAAAGTTCAGTCTTATTGTTCATCATTTCACATTGCTTAATTGTGATTCAGACATTACTGATTAGCAAATTTTGTTTTATTTTTATAGATAATGGCCCCTATGAAGTATAAGAAAGTAAACGATACATGAAAGCATACAATTAGATGTTTTTACGAAGTTCTTTTTTTTTTTTTTTGGAAGAAAGCTTTTGAAGCATCTGTTAACTAGACTTTTTTGGTTAACATTACAAGATGGCAGAGAGATCACATATACTCTCCTTCTTATTCAATCTCCACTGAATTGGCACAAATATTTAAATCCCTAAGAAAGCACAAGTTACATTGAGTAAACATCGGTATTGATGAGCTTTTCAAAGACAGGCAGTGGGTGACTAAGGCCCAGGGCAAGTCACCAGGCTGAGCACATGCACAGAAGAAGGTGCCTCAGAGCCAGAAGTCTTTTTTCTCTGTAAAGCACAGCCAAGTTTCTAGGTCAGAGCCAAGTCAGTAAACACACACAACAGAATAGCTCATGACAGTAAATGAGAGTAGTACTGAAATCTTCATTAATGAGTGAAAAACACCACAGACATAGTGGCAAAACAGACCCCAACACAGTAATCTTTTTACTATTCTTACAGATTCTGACAGTGAGTTAAATATATGGAGAGTGTTACCTTGTCTCTGCTCCACATTATCTGGGGCCTTAGCTGAAAAGATTCTAAATTTGAAGCTAACTCAATGACTGGGGTCACTCAAAAAATAGAAGGGATTCTGCAGTCAGGGGCTGGCATGATGCAAAGCCTCACTTACATGACTGATGGCTGACACCAGCTATCAACTGGGAGCTCAATTGTTACTGCAGGCTGGAACATCTATACATAGCCTCTCCTTGTGGTTACTTGGGCTTCCTCACAGCATGGTGGTGAAGCTCCAAGAATGAAAGTCCCAAGAAGAAACAGACAGAAGTTGTACAACTTCTTATGGCCTACCCTAAGAAGTCCTACCTGCCAACCGGATTCAAGAGGAGGAATCACAGAATCCATTTTTAGTGAGACGATATAACATCACATTATATGAAGAATGGGAGATATTGTTATGGCTGTATTTATAAAATAAAGTCTGCTACAGGTAATTTATTAAAGAACTATGTAAAGATTAGCTGTCCGTTTAAGTCTCCCTCTACTCCAGTCACACAGCAAAATCTGCCAAAAAAATGAAAGGAAGCTTGTTCTGTCCAGAAGCAAAAGGAGCATTCAAGTCAAAATATTCAGCTCACTAACCTGGATCTCACACTCAGACCTCTCTTTGAGGAGAATGAATGATTGTGAGATCACATCTACACACTCAAAGTGGAAACCTATTCCAGAGAATGTAATAATCAACCTGAAACTCCATTCCTAAATATAGTTACCAGATATTTGGGGAAAATACAATACCATGAGGAGAGAAATCAAGATAAAAAGAGATGAGGACTGACTTAATAGAAAACTGGTAATTTAGAAAATGAAAGAGAACTTGAAGAAAAAGAAAATCTGAAATTTCAGAGTCAAGTTAATATGGCATACATTAAATAGAAATAAGATACAATGAACAAACAGTACTCCAAAACCAAGATGGAATAATTCAAAATTTTAAAGTAAGTTATAAAAGTAACAAATATAAAAAATGATTTGAATAAGATGACATACATAGGTCTAAGATATTAAGGATGTTTTCTAAGGTCATACAGCTAAAAACTCTAGTTGGTGAAGCAGATTTAAATGCAAGTCTAATGGAATCAACCCAAATGCCCATCAATGATAGACTAGATTAAGAAATTGTGGGATATATACATCATGGAATACTATGCAGCCATAAAAAGAAATGAGATCATGTTCTTTGCAGGGACATGGATGAAGCAGAAAGCCATCATCCTCAGCAAACACAGGAACAGAAAAACAAATACCACATGTTCTCACTCATAACTGGGAGCTGCACAATGGGAACACATGGACACAGGGTGGGGGAACAAAACACACCAGGGCCTATCAGGGGTTGGGGGGTTGGAGGGCATCAGGATAAATAGCTAATGCATGTGGGGCTTAATACCTAGGTGATGGGTTGATAGGTGCAGCAAGCCACCATGACACAAGTTACCTGCATAACAATCTTGCATGTTCTGCATATGTATCCTGAAACCTCAAATAAAATAAAATTTAAAAAATAAAAAAAATCAAAAAAATAAGAATACAAGTCTAACTGTGCCCCTTTACCTACATACACTGGGATGAAATTTAAATCAAATTTATATATTGTGTATATTAGTGTTATATGTATACTTTACAACACATTAAAAGCATACATATTGCAAACAAAAAATGCAGCAAATTCATGCTTTATAAGACTTGCTGTATAATTTCACCATTTTAAATTATCTTTCCATTTTATAGTGCTACAACTTTGCTTTCCTTATGTATTACTTGTTTAAACTATGAATTAGTTTTCCTTTGTCATCTGTTAAGAATATAATCTTAATTCATATTTTTCTCACTGCAAAGTGAAATGGTCTTTATGATAAGTTTCTGTATGACACTCTCCACAATTATACCATTGACAAATAACTATCAACACATAACGCTGAGCACTGAAATTACTGCGAAGAATGCATATCGGAGAAGCTGTTTCAGAGCTTGTGCTATACATTCTGACTTCTTTGCTCTTTTCATATTAAAATATACTTCAAATTTTGAAATTGTTGTATTAAACTGTCAAATTCACTTTCTGAAACGAAAATACTTTTTACAAATATTGAATATATACAAAATCTTTGGTAATTATCTTTTTATATTTTGCCTCTCTTCTAGCTTTTTTTTAAGAACACTTTATGTCTTAACTGCGATTATATTTGTTAATTATAGAATGAAATAAGTTTTAAAGATGACTTTCTATTGTTTCATCTTATTTTCTCCTCATGTTGTATGTGGATTATTTGTGTTTTTCCCTTTAAGAAATCAGTGATTACTGACATTCCAGATATTTTTCATACCTACATGCTTTTGAGACTTTTCTAGAAGCATTTAAATATTGACAAGTTCCCCTTCTCAACTTATGGGGGACCCATTTTCAACCACAACCCTATTCTCTCGCAACTGTTTGTAGATTGACATTAACCTTCACATTTTGTTTATGTGACTTTAAAGTTCTTAATAATTTTCACATCCATTCTCAGTTGATTTTCATATCAGTTATTTAAGATAAGCAGAACTGAGTATCCATATTTAAGAAGTGAGTGAGAAGGTGAGATAAATTCTTCAAATTTGTGCTTTTAGTTGAACTCCAACATGATACGTGACTATAACATTATTCTCTGTATGAGCCAGTGTTCTTAGTTTCAGACAAGAGAAGGCATTTCACATTTATTTTTGAATAAAAAATAGGCTTAATAGGGAACATGACTTATTCACAGAATTGTTGGAAAGGTACAGAAACAGAATCTAGGCCGCATTGGGGCACCAAGTTAACTGCTGATTCCAGCTTAGTTAAAAAGCAACAAAATCAGCAATTGTCAACATGGCTGTTGGGGCATAGTGGATACTTGCCTTTCTCTCAGTGTAACTCAGCTCTGAACCAAAGCTTTGTTCCAATGGAAACTAAATCACCTTTGGATTCTAGCTTTGGGTGCTAAAATAAATACTGACCAAGACAATCTGCACTACTGACCCTTGGATACTCCACACTTACACACAGGTTTCTCATATTTAAACTCCCAAGGAACTGCAACAACAGCATGCTCCCACATAAACAGCACAGTGAGACCTCAGACAAATGAAAGTATGCTCATCGTTTCCATGAAAGGGAAGACCCAAAGTCATATCAATTATTACACTTAACTCTAGGTAATGTTAATTCTCTTCTCTTCCAGTTTCAATGCTATCTTTATTTTTTGTAAATTATAGACCAATTATAAAAGGTAACAACAAAAAAATTCAGTATGAAATACTACAGAAATGAAAAAGAATATGATTAATAATTAGTTACTACTAAATATGATCATGCAAGAAGAATATGAGGAGCTATTACTGTTCTCATTTCTGCAACTGTTCACCAGGGCTTCATCAGTATTTATAATGTTGTTCTCCCTGATCCAATCAATATTCCTTTTTCATTCTGCCTTCACCTCTGGGCCAGGCTTCCTCCCTTATGAGGTGATCCAGTCTATATTCCTGACGTCTGATCTCTCTGTGGATGTGTCTGCAGAGGTTTCTTTGTTTTCTCCTAACTTGTGTTCCTTGTCAGAAGATGCTCAGGATTTGAGCTTCAATGTCCTTTCCTCACTGTGTGGAAAGCATTATATTTCACCTTGATCATCAGAATCTAGCACCCTGGCCATCATCTTGCCATTGGCTACAGTGCCAGTGACATTCTGAAGTACTTGAGAAACAAAAACCCAGAACTGTGTCGCAAGCCCCTGGGCTGGCTGTGAGATAGAACTGGGACAAAGTTCCACTTGTCAACTGATGCCTACAAGACACAACACTGCCTGGAAGACAAGAATGGTGTTACGTGCCCCGAGCACCAGCGTCATCTCAGAGCCAGTGGTCACCACCCTCCAAATATCAGCAGCCACGCTGACTCTCATAAAAGGTTCTTGGTGTCTTTAGGAAAAGACAGCAGGAAAATCTATAGTAAAAACTAATGATGTTTTCACAAGAGTCTTTTTCAGAGGTATCCACATTCCCATTCACTCAATGGGATGGGTGGAGGCTATGCAATGACTCTGATGTGAGAATTGGGTGAGGGTTCATGACTTCCTAAGGTGACAACTCAGTCAGTGTTAATTTTTTCTTTTTTTTCCCATTATACCTAGAGTTTCTACAGTTAAAAAGAATCAGAATTCAATGAGCTTCCCATCTTTTGAGTTCTACAGACATTACGATCAATTGGCCTAAAACAATGATTTACAAAGGTCTAATCGCTTCGTTCGGCACTATAGCTGTTAACTCTTACAAATACTCCCACTTTGCTTGTTGCGCTGCTACTACCTTCCTAAAGTCAGACAGCTTGTCCCAATGGATCATCTCCTTCCTGCATCACTGGTTTACAAAGGACAGTCACTGAAGTGCAGTGAAGGATGCTAATGTTCCTGACACCAGTGTATCTCTCAGTATCTAGTAGATGAGAACAACCTCTAGGGATAAGGTCTGTAGCAGAAGGGAGGGATGGCAATAAATGACTGTCACACATAATAAATCTCTTCCAACATTTAACTTAGAGACTTCTCTAAGTCTTTACATGCCTCCTTTCACAATACTAAGGAATTTCTGGATCCTCCAAATCCTTTATCACAGTGTACCCCTGAGACTAAGTTTCAGTTAACCAACAGAGCAAACAATATGAAATATCTTCTAGCTCCCTGAGCTAGGAATTTAAATCCCATGGGATCCAGAATCTCATAAAGAAGTGGTCGGCGTACAGCACTGAGATTAGACCCTAAAGAGGGTAGCAATTTATTCCATCGTTGTTCTATAAAATATAGAGCATTAAATAATTTAACTTATGTCTTAACCCAGATGGAAGGTCCAAAGAGTCAATTGTATTTCTTTGTACAAACAATGAAAATATCCCTAATCCTAAGAAACATGGTTTGAGGCATAAAGAAAAATATGATACGGATTATGTCTGCTTATTTTTCCAAGCACTTCCAAATATCACCTTTGAAATGAGAATCTGGGAGGAAAATCCCAACAACCAAAACAATTGTGAAATACATTATCCCTCCATATATTTGTCTGTTAGCATGCACCAGTTAAGTCTGAAAATTTAATAAATTTTATTTATTCAAAAATGTTTTTATAGAAAAGCATTGAAATTGTAGACCTGAATGGGATACAAAAAGTCCACTTATTCATTTTATTTTTATTTAACAAATGTTTATTACAGGCCTACTACGCACCAAACAATATGTAAACTCATAATGATCTATGTAGTCCTTGTAGATACATTTGACAACAGTCAATGAACAAATAATATAAAATTACAAATATAAAAGTAAAAATTGATTAGAATACAGACTAATAAAAGGAAGCCCAACTGAAGATATAGTCAAGAAAGCTTTCTCTGAGGAAATGTCATTTCATTTGAGAATTAAAAATTAGGATGAATAAGGTTTAGCCAAGCCACGAGTAAGAGTTGTGAAGAGTATTTGATTCTTTTTTTAAAAAAATTTCTACTTTTGCAAGCACACACACAATGTTTTATCAGAGGCCTATTGTCTATAGTGAGAGAAAAGAACAAACAAAAGTGGAATTAGGTTGTTAAGGAGAAAGTAGATGAAACTGAGATGTCGTTTAAATGACCATAATAAAACATCATTCTCAAAACAACTGTTTATTTCATTTGAAAACTGTGTGTGCGCTATGGAAGAAAGTACAGAATAATTTTGCCTGAATAAACAACATATCATATGAAATGAAAAAACAGTTCCCATAACAGAAAAAAGGGCTTAATTTTGGTTCAGATCTCAGCAGCAGCATCCTTTCTATTTCAGTATTCACTCAGTACATTGCATTATAAACAAAGGTAATGCATCCACTTCTTACTTGTGACCCCTTTGCTATCTTTCGATGGATCAGATTCCTAGTAGTTTGTAGTAGTGTATCCTGCAAAAATAAAAGCATGGCAACAACACTTGCTATTCTAATAATTCTATAAACAGAATTGCTTAGAAAATTCATAGTAAAATGCAAAATGAGTACTTTAATTCCATCTTTCTACCTCACAAACATTAAATCTATAAGCATAGTCTTTCTAAACCCTCTGAAAATAGAGAGTTCACATACCTTTCTTTCTACTATATATTTTTGCTCAAATTGTGTAATAAAGAATTGTGGTGAGAAGTTTCAAGTTTTTAATTTTGAAGCATAAAGTATATTATCATGAATGCTTTCTTGAGTTTCCCTGCAGTTGGGAAGGTATAATACGTATAAATTTAAGTGTAAACCTAGCAATGCCATGTTTAAACTTTACATAATAAATACCAATGTTATTTCAAATTTGATTTTTCATTTGCTTTAAGTCTCTGGATGCTATGTAACCATCAAACTTGTTGAGATTGAAAAGCTGTTTGTATAGCTAGATGCAGGATTACACACATAAAACTGTAGAATTTATTCATGATGATCTTAATTGATCATCTTTATAGCTCTGTTTGGTTACAATAAAATAGCCATTAAAAATTTTAACTGAGGTGAGTAAAATGTTCAACGTTTCCAAAGTCTCTGCTCTTTTTCGAACAACTTTTTCTCGTTTCACCTAACGCAATAGTACATATGCAAATAAACCACTATGGCATGCTGCTGTATTAGAAATTTATATACTACTACTTCCCTTCAATTCACTGCAGTTCTTATCTCTAAAAACTGGAACCATTAGTTCTATTTTTTTCTTTTAAGAAATCTTTTCTAACTGCCTATCATGAATAGCAGATACAGTGCTAGCTGAGAACACTTAATTGCAACTTGACTCACATAGGTATCTTTCTAGAGAAAATTTACAAAGATTTAAACTGTTCTTGCTCAAGCCAGTATAGATAAGCATCAGAAACTTTATGATGGGACTCACTTGTGATCTTGCTATCTCCCCATTCTACTTCTAAAATTAAGTTATTTTTGAGATCTAGTCTATACCTTCTGTACAGTTTAAATACTAAGTAATTTAGTTTTCCCTGAGATTTCACTTTGGAAACTTTCCTACAATTCAGTTTCTTCATAACACTAAGCACTGCTTTACGCCCATTAGTCCCATCCTGGAAGTTCCCATCATGCCCAATGGTCTGTGTCATGGTAGAGGCATTGCTATTAGCCAGAATTTCTAAATTTCACTTGTCTGTGTGATTGTCTCTACAGTATTACCTCTGATCATCTCCTATTGACTTTTAATTATCTCATGTTTCATCTCCATTACGGCATTTCAATATCAAATATTCTAATTTTTATTGACATTAGTCTTCACAGTCTATCTCTCACCCTACCTTCTGGCAACACTCTCTGCAGGTGATCCTTTTATCTCTCTATTCTTTCTCGATAATCTTTATCAAGAAAATTTATTCCATTAGTTCTAACAAGAAATGTGTTTATTTCTTTAGTACTAGTTAATAAAATACAGCTCTAACTTTGTGCATAATTTTCTTATCTGATATCACATATCAGATCTTATGAGATGTGGTCACAGCAAAACATAGATAAGAACTGATAGTATTAATTAACATAAATGGAGAAAAATACTGATAAAGAAGCATTTGTTGTAAGTTGAATTGCATCTCCTCAAAAAAGATATGTTAAAGTTCTAAACCCCAGTACCTTACAATATGACCTTATTTGGAAATAAGTCACTGGAGATGTAATTAGATAAGATGAGATCACATTGAAATGTGGTAGGTCTCTAACCAAATATGATTGGTGTCTTATAAGAAGATGCCCATGTGAAGACAAAGAGACACACGATGAACACCATATGACAATGAAGTCAGGGATTGGAGTTATGCACCTCTAGGCCAGGGAATGCCAAAGATTGGCAGTAAAGCAACAGGAGCTAAGAAGACACAAGGATTCTCCTCCAAACTATGAGATAATACATTTCTGATGTTTCAAGGCACACAGTTTGTGTACTTTCTTATGGTTGCCCTAGGAAACGAATATAGCCCTCAACTAGAGAAATTAGAAAAAAAAATTCAAAGGATATAGAAATAAATGATGAGGAAAAAATGAAGGTCATTAACTTTAAGATGAATACAAATGCAAATCAACAAAGAGCATATTGATAATAAACATCAAAAATCGGTTGTCAAAAGGCTAATACAGATGAGAACACTATTAGAAATCTAATTTAAAAACAGAAAAGAATGAAGAATAATAGAAAAGGAAATAATGAATATCAATTGCTAAGTAAAGATTTTTTTAATAAAGAAGGAAAATAACATGTAGCTTGGCAATTAGTATAATGAGGTCTACATATAACATTTGGGGTCCATTTCAGGTTTTTAAAAATTCTAATTTGTATAATTTCCAAAACACAATAAAGTGTACCTACAAGAAACATACAAAAATTAACACTTTGTGTTCAACAACTATTAACAGAAATGTTTCCATTAAGTCAAGAATTCAACCAATCCAAAACAATGAGAAAAAAATAAAATAAGGAAATGACAAAGCTGTTTTTACTTGCAGAGATTATAATATCCTACATAAAAATGAACACACACCATTGTAAACTAAGTATTAAAAAGAAACTTTAGCAAGATTACTCAATATATCATGACAATGACAAAATTAATACATTGCTAAACACTATCCATAACCAATTAAAATGTAATGAATCCAAAATATCTCATTCAGAAAGTAACATTTATAAAACACAAATAATCAAAATTATAATTATATGACTTAGCTAGTAATCTAAATATAAATGAAAAATCTTAATATTTAATCTCAATTAATGGAAACATCTACCAAGATACTGGCTGGAAAAATAATATCAACCCTTGAACAGCACAAGTTTGATCTGTGCAGGCCCACTTATATGTAAGTTTTCTTCAACCTCTGCCATCCCTGAGGCAACAAGACCAACTACTCCTCTTCCTCCTTCTCCTCAGCCTACTTCTCATGAAGACAACAAGGATGAAGACCTTTATGATAATTCACTTGTAGTTCATCAATAGAAAACATTTTCTCTTATGACTTTCTTGAAGTTTATTTTCTCTAGCTTTCTTTGATTTAAGAATACAGTATATAATACACATAAAAGATAGGTGTTTACCATCCATAATATCATTCCCCAAAGACCAAAATAGGTGTTAATCAATTGTTTCTGTTATGAGCTTCTGGTCAACAGTACATTATTAGCAGTTAAGTTTTTCAGGAGTCAAAAGTTCTATGCAGATTTTTGACCTAATAGGGCGTTGGTGTCCCTAATTCCCACATTGTTTAAAGGTCAACTGTACATTTTTGAAGTGTCATATTTTCCTCATAAATTTATAAATTCAGCAAAAATTCAAGAAATATCTATGAAATTTGACAACTAACTTAAATTATTGGAAAGAGAGAAAGCATGGAGAATTAAGTTTATGTTCTGCTTTGTAACCTAACAAGTTACAAGCACTTTCAAGCACATGAAACTTTCAAGCACGTGAAAAAATCTGCTACATTAAATCATGGCTATTGAGGGTCTAAATTTACAAAGTCTTTTTGGAAGAAATTTAACAATATTCATTAAAGTGTTATAATGTGTATCCCACAGGAATTAACAGCTCATTTTATTTTGCCAAGCCTAAGGAAATAAAAGAGAAATGTACAAGGGAGGTCATTGCAATATTATAGTGAAAAACAAAATGATTGAACTATCCATCAATAGGAACTGGTTAAATAAACTTACACATAAACAAATGATCTTTTAACAGTTAAAAGGAATGGCATAGAATGATAAACACTGCTATTGTTTGAATATGTCATAAATTCATGTCAGAAACTTAATCCCCAGTGCAACAGCATTGGGATGTGGAGCCTAGCAAGAGGTGATTAGATCATGAAACCTCTACCCTCATGAACACATTAGTGTTGTTATCACAGAGTAGGTTTATTATCATGATAGTGGACTTAGAAGAGTATAGCCCCCTCTTACTCCTGTTCTCTCTTGCCCTTCTGCCATGGGATGATGCAACACAAAGGCCCTCCACCAGATGCCAGCACCATACTCTTTGACTGCCCAGCCTGTAGAACTGTAAGCCAAATAAACTTCTATTGTTTATAAATTACGCAGTCTCAGGTATTCTGTTATAACAGCACAACACGAACTAATACAAGCACTAATATGAAAAGTGTCTAAGACGTAGGAGAAGCAAGCAAGCAGCACAATAAATGTATTTCATTAGAACTCTATTTTACATGAGGATGTTTTTGTGTCTATCCTTCTTACACTTAAGTGCACTAACAAAGGATTCAAATAATAATAGATTGCTCAAAAAATTTTTCCATGTTGGAGGGTAAATGGGTGGAGAGGAAGGAGCTGAAAAGTAATTTTCACCTTTTTCTCTGTATCCTTATTTATTTTTAAAAATTGTTTTATTAATGACATGAAATAATTTTAAGAGAAAGCGATAAAGCAGACTAGTGTTTTAAAGTTTTATTTCTACCATGACGTATTCTTAGTATTTCAATTCACATACTTAACCTCTTTATCAGCTTTAGAGATTTTTAACTTGTTAAAAGAATTAATATAAAAATAACTTAGAAGAAATTGTTTCATTATTAGCATGATTCTCCCTCATTTTTTGCCCATGAAAATTACTCTCTGTGCATTGAGCGTGCACAGGGCTGTGCTTGAGAGCTCCACAGTCCATTTCTTTATTTAATGTGAACTTTCAGCCCTGAACATGCCTAAGTATAGGTACAAAGTAATAGAAAATAAACTCTATGTGAAAAGCATTAGAAGTTACAAGATTTAGGACATTCTTTTCACCGAGAAATTGGCATCCTAGATAACTAGTGGCTTTTCAGTTTCTGAAATATATTTGGCTTACCTGGATTTCAGTTCAATCAGTTATACCTGCCTAATATCCTTCATTTTCCTTATTGCAGAAATTGTTTGCTCAATAATGAGGAACAGCTATGCACATGAAATTAAAGAAGTCATTAGAGTAGATAAACAAAACTAATAAAATTAATGAAAAAAGATTCTTTTAAATCTGCTAGTGAATTACTTGATATGCCAAACTCAATTTTAAAGCTTAGTGAAAGTGAATTTGAAGAGCTGATCAAAGTCAGTCTGAAGTTGTTTAGCATAACTGAAAGGAGAACATGCTATTTAAGAACGTTCTTTAAAATTTGTTGGAAATTTAGATACAGTCTAAGAGTAACTCAGGGCTCCCTCATTTGTAGGCAATGGTAAACACTTTAGCTGAGAATAAGCACTTGTTTTCCAAGCCACTTTTCTTCTACAAAATGGGTGAAAAAGAAACTCCAGTCGCCCACCCCTTTCTGTCCCTCATCTTACATCCTGGCCAACTCTAGTCACCCCAAGTCCACTACATGTAATTGTATGCCCTCCCTCCTCTTTATATCACTGCCATAGATTGAATTAATCCCTTCCCCCAAGTAAGTTAAAGTCCTAACTTCCCGTACCTCATAATGTGATCTCATTTGGAAACAGTCTTGACATAGATGTTCATTAAGGTGAGATTATTAGGTTGGACTGTAATATGACTGCTGTCCTTATAAAAGGGAGAAATGTGGACACAGGGACAGATACACACAGAGGAAAAACAACGTGAAGACACACGGGGAGAAGACTGCAGCGATGCATCTACAAGCCAAGGATCACCAAGTGTTGCCAGCAAGACAGGAGCTAGAAAAGTCAAGTAATGATTTCCCCGGAGTTGCCAGAGGGAGCACGACCCTGCTGATGTCTTGATTTAGGGCTTCCAGCCTCCAGAACCGTGGTTCAGTAAATTTCTGTTGTTTTAACCCACCTCACTGTTGGTACTTTAAGGCAGCCCTAACAAACTAAGACATCCATATCCATGAGATGTTCCAGACATCTCAGTCTCACCTAAGCCACTACCCTCTAATCCTCATGAGACTCTTCACAACCATTATTCTGCCCCTCTATTTATCCCTCCCAAGTGCTGGAAGATTCCACTGTGCACTGTGGACTTACTGGTCCACTGTCAGCAAAATCTCTTTACTCTGAATCTCTTTTCCTTACATTGAGTTCATTTTCGTGATCTAACAGAAACCAAACTCTTCTGAGGACACTGCTTTCCTTACAATCCATCCAATTTCCCTCCCACACCCCTTGTATGTATCTTTGAGTGTGTAGTTGAATGGTAAAACCACCAAACTCCTCATTGTCAGTCCCAGATCGTTTTCCCTCTTGCCTACCTAAAACTTCCATGAGGACTCTATGTCAATAGATTGTTATGTGACACGTACTGTCATGACTACTCATTTCTGCTGTTACCCACTCATTCTTCAGTCAATCCATCACTTTTCTATGATTTGGCTCCTGACTCCCTGATTTCTATTTCTTCATTTCTAAAATGAAGAATACACATTCTCATGATCCTTCAATCAACATGGGCTCTCAGTTTCTCGAACTTCTCTATTACAAAGGTATTTTATCGGTTTGTTTTTTTCAGTTTGTTTTCTGCAGTACACCAACTCCTACACCAGGCTCATCAACCCATGAATCCTCCATCTTTACACTGTCTCTCACTCACATGTTGCCCCTCTCCTTATATTCAAGACAAATTTCCATGAGGGCAAACTTATAACCACTGCCTAGCATGCAACCTCAATTTTCCTGCTTCTTTCTCACTGCCATATTCACTTGGAGAAAAAAAACATGATCCTGATAAATTCCTATTCTTTGCCTACAGAGCCTGCACCTTTGCAGTTAAATGTGGCTGGAGAAAAACTAGAAACAATGTCTGTGGTTTTACTTTGAATTCATGACAATTAATTTCAAGGGGGCCCATAATGCTTTTCTGCAAGCATGATACACTTATTAGTCCAATCACTCTTCCTGTATTCTGTATTACAGTTTGACACTTCTCTTATTTCTTCAAACCTTGATTATCTCTTTCCCCACCTTCTTTGTAAGCTGATAACCTTGATTTTTTTCAAAAATGAAGTGACCACAAGTAAAATTTCAAAGAATGCCACCAACACATGTGCTCTCACTCCAAGTATCTGTGTATACATGCCTGCCATCTGTTTCTGGGAATCAACTATGTGTCTTCTGCCTAAAGTCAGCCCCTTCAGGGGTAATTGATCCTATTTCTCATTGCTTGCTTAATACTCCAGAATTTCTCCCCTCTCTCAGGTATAACCACACATTTTTTCCTCTCTTCCAAATCAGTCTTACGTGTACATCAACTTGATGATATTTTCTATTATAAAAACACAATAAAACAAAATGTTAAAAGGCTCTTAACTCCACTTCTTGCCAGTCACTGTGCAATTTCTCTATGCCCCTTTACAGAAAAATCCCCAAAAGAGTGTTCCATACTGTCTCCTCTTTCCATTGTCTTTCCTCTCTTTCCATTCTCTCTTAATTTCTCTGCAATCATTATGAATTGAGTTGTGTCCTTCTACAAATCCATATGTTGAAGTCTTAACCCTCAGTATCTCAGAATGCAACCTTACTTGGAAATATGGCTGTTGAAGATGTAGTAAAGATGAGATTATACTGGAGTAGAGTGGGTACTTAATCCAATATGACTGTTGTTCTTATAAAAACTGGAAATTTGGAGAGAGACACACACACATACACACACACCTCAAGCACCTTGTCAAGATAAATGTATATAGATCAGGTTGCTGCTTCTACAAGTCACAGAATACCAAAGATTGCCGAAAAACCATTAGGACTTCCATTCAGACTCTATGTCAATAAACTCCGTTTACATGACATGTACTGTCATGACTACTCATTTCTGCTGTTACTCACTCATTCTTAGGTCAATCCGTCACTTTTCTATGATTTGGCTTCCAATTCCCTGCTTTATATTTCTTCATTTCTAAAATGAAATCCTTTCACTTTAATATACATCCTCATGATCCATCAATCAACTTGGGTTCTCAGTTTCTTGAACTTCACTATTCCAAAGATATTTTAACTTTGCCTTCATTTAACTTTTGCCTTTAACTTCTGTAGCAACTCATGTGCATAACCACCCTCTAGACCTAGTCATTACCAACAACATCTTTAGCTTCTCTGTTACCTGAATTGCAGGAACAGATTCTTCCTCAGAGCCCTTGAAAGGAACCAACCCCGCCAACACCTTGATTTCCCATTTCTCACCTCCAGAGTTGTGAGGCCATCAACTTCTGTTGTTTATGCCACTTAGTTTGTGTTTCTTGGCTAAAGCAGTCTTATCAAACCAATACCCCAATCAAGCATTTACTCTACCACTTAAGTGCAACTGGTCTTACCTATGTTCCTATGATCTTCACATTGCTAAAGCCTAGGTAAATTATCAGTCCAGATTTGTGCTTGATTGGTCATCATTTGACTGTCTTCATTTGACTTCTCAGGTACAACACTTGCCAAATTTTGCTTCTGCCACTCTGAGAGATCCCTCTCAGTCTCCTTTACTTGGTTCTATTTCTCCACCTCTTAACTAAGGAGGGCTTTCAGGGCTGAATTTCTGGCCCTCTTCATTACTTAAATGTACTCACCTATGATGTCATTGTAAATACCATCTATCTGCTGATGCCTCTCAAATTTACACTCCCATCCTAAAACTCTTCCCTGAAATTTAGACTTTTAGACCTAAGCTCTCCTTAAAATTCTACATTTGGATATTAACAGACATCTCAACCCTAACATATTCAAAATGTAACCTGTGATCTTCTCTCATGATTGTCCTCCCAGTCTTTCCCCTCAGCTGATGACACTCTGTCCTGCCTGTTGTTTAGTCCAGAAATCTTGGTGAAATCTTCAACCCTTCTCTTTCTTTCACAAACCCTATGTAATCCTTCAAATGATCCAACTGCATCTAGTTACAAAATATATCCAGAACGGTCAACTTTCTCAACCTCCTCCACTACCACCCTCATCGGAATCATAATGCCACATGACACTTCCCGTGAATTACTGCTGTAGTCTCCTGCATGCCCTCGGCATACGTGACTGCCCTTTGTCTTAGTTCATCTGTGCTGCTATCACAAAATACCACAGAATGGGTTATTTATATAGAACAGAAATTTGTTTCAAGTAATTCAGGAGGCTGACAAGTCTAAGATCAAGGTGCTGGCATCTGGTTTCTGGTGAATGCCTGCTTGATGTGGCCTCACATGGAAGAAAGTAAAAAGGCAAAAGGGGCCAGACTCCCTCCATCAAGCGCTTCTATAACAGCATTAATCTATTCATGAGGGCAGAATCCTCATGATCTAAACACCTCCCAAAAGTCCTCACCTCCCAACACTGTTGCACTGGGGATTAAGTTTCCAACACATGAATTCTGGGGGACAGATTAAGAGCACAGCATCCTCTATGGTCTATTTGAAGCACAGCTGCTAAGACGTCCTTTGAAAACGTAAATCAGACCATGGCTCTCCTCTGCTCAAAATCCTGCAGTGATTCCACATTTGCCTCATAGGAAAAGCCAAAGTCCTAAACATGTACACTAGGGCACTCAGCTTCCCGTTAGTGTTCAACTACATCCCTTGACTCTTCTTCCCTGCCTTCTCCTCCAGCACAGGGCATTCTCCCTGCTCCACAAGCAAGACAGGCACTCAGTCACTTCAGGACCTTTGCACTGACTGCTCCTTCACCCTATAATTCCCTTATCCAAGAAATCTACTTGGCTATCTCTTTCACACAACTTTGCCCGAATGTCACTTTCGCATAAAAGATTACTCAGAGCACTGCATTTAAAATAGAAATAGGAACGCTTTTACACTTTTGGTGGGATTGTAAATTAGTTCTACCATTGGAGAAGACAGTGTGGCGATTCCTCAAGGATCTAGAACCAGAAATACAATTTGACCCAGCAATCCCATTACTGGATATGTACCAAAAGGATTAGAAATCATTCGACTATAAAGACACATGCACACATATGTTTACTGCGGCACTATTCACAATAGCAAAGACTTGGAACAAACCCAAATGCCCATCAATGATAGACTGGATAAAGAAAACATGGCACATGTTCACCATGGAATACGATGCAGCCAAAAAATGGATGAGTTCATGTCCTTTGCAGGGACATGGATGAAGATGGAAACCATCATTCTCAGCAAACTAACACAGGAACAGAAAACTAAATGCCACATGTTCTCATTCATAAGTGGGAGGTAAACAGTGAGAACACATGGACACAGGGAGGGGAACATCACACACAGGGGCCTGTCAGGGGGTGGGGGGCTAGGGGAGGGATAGCATTAGGAGAACTACCTAATGTACATGACGTGTTGATGGGTGCAGCAAACCACCATGGCACGTGTATACCTCTGTAACAAACCTGTACGTTCTACACATGTATCCCAGAACTTAAAGAATAATAATAATAATAAAATAGGAATCTCTACTCCATCCTGGCATGTCTGACTCTAACTTTGCCTTATTCTTTTCTACTCTAACAATTATATGATTTATTTATTTTCATATTTACTATTTCCTTTCTACCTACAGTTTTTGCTAGAATGAACGTAGGCTGAACCAAGTCAAGACTATTTATATTCACAGAAGCAACCCAGGCACACATGTATGCTCAATAAACATTTACTAGCTAATGAAAACAACCAGTCCACCTACCAACAAGTCTTATTAATTCAAATAGTTTATTCCAAATTTTCTTCAATGTTTAATGTACAAGGCATGCCATCTGCAAATACCAGATTTGTTTTTCTAATACTTACATACTTTACCAATAGTCTCTATTTTCATACACTAGGAAATCAACAGAATGTGATACCACAAATTGATTAAGAATACCATTGTGGAAGACAGTGTGGCAATTCTTGAAGGACCTAGAACTAGAAATACCATTTGATGCAGCAATCCCATTACTGGGTATATACCCAAAGGATTATAAATCATTCTACTATAAAGACACATGCACACGTATATTTATTGCAGCACTATTCACAATAGCAAAGACTTGGAACCAACCTAAATGTCCATCAATAATAGACTGGATAAAGAAAATGTGGCACACATACACCACAGAATACTATGCAGCCATAAAAAAGAATGAGTTCATTCCTTTGCAGGTACATGGATGAAGCTGGAAACCATCATTCTCAGCAAACTATCACAGGAACAGAAAACCAGAGACTGCATGTTCTCACTCATAAGTGGGAGGTGAACAATGAGAACACATGGACACAGGGAGGGGAACATCACACACCAGTGAATGTCGGCGGGGGGCGGGTGGAGGGCTAGGGGAGGGATAACATCAGGAGAAATACCTAATGTAGGTGACGGGTTGATGGGTGCAGCAAACCACCATGGCACGTGTATACCAATTTAACAAACCTGCAAGTTCTGTACATGTACCTCAGAACTTAAAGTATAATAAAAATTTTACAAAAGGAAATGAAACAACAAAGAATACTAGTGCAGATACATGTTTTTGTATATAAAAGATCTTACAACATGCAATATAGAGGAAAATCAAATTACCATGTATTAACAAAGTATGACAGTTTTTATTTTAAAATTCATAGGTAAATATATACAGACACTCAAATGTGCACATACACCCATATATACCACTCTGTGTCTGATACTCTCAAAATCACTCAAAGCATGTATTAAGTATACTTTCCAGTTAAGAAATCTAAGTCCCAAGTTTGTACAGGGGGTATGTAGAAAATTAAGAATTAAAATCCTATGTCTATCATTCCAAAACTCTCTGTACTCTATTGCATCAAACACCGGAATTTGAAATTGATCATGAAATTTTTCAATTCCCCAGCACGTGACAGAATAAATCCAACATGTTGGGGTTTTTTGTAAATAAAAAGTTTACTTAGCAATAATTCAACAGATGAACGCACATGCTTCTTCTTGTGTCTAGGTAAATCCTCATTAATCCAAGTCAGAAGATTATTCCTAGGATAAATCTGTGGAAAAACTCAGCAATTGGAAATATAGACTACTCAATCTTTAATTTGCAAAGGTTTTTGGTGACAGATTGGATCGATGAAGTCATGAAAGACACTCAAAAGAATGAAGATAACTGATTAGAACAACTTGATGGAAACTTACTTGTTTTTGAATTATGTACCAAAATATGCCTTTATATCCTTTTATAGTTAGAAAATTTAGATGAGCACAGCCTTCTAGAATAAAGACTGTATCTGTTTTCCAGACTTCCCTGTGATTCAGTGGGGGCCCTGTCACTAACTTATGGCTAATGGGATAGAGTCTAAAATGAGCTCTGCAACTTTTGGAATGGGTTTTTTAAAAGAGTGCGTATAACTTCTACCTTTCTGTCTTGCTTGCTGGAAACTGGATGCATTTGTTTTTTCTTTTTTTTTTTTTTTTTTTTTTGTCCTAAAGAAACCATTTGGGACCATGTGCAACTTTTGGCTCTCTGATCCTGAATAACTTATTTAGCTTCTCTGTGTTTCAGTTTCCACATTTATAAAAGTAAATAATATAATTTATCTTCTGGGAATGCTAAGAGTTGAAGGTAACATGGAAAAATAGCAAAGTAGCCAGTCCTCAAAAACATTTATTATTTTGACTGCCAGAAAGAGGGAGTAGGGGTAAATATCCTTTTCCGTTCTTCATTTTCTAAAAACACTCATACAGAATCTTACGATATACTAATAGATACTTAAAATGGGAAAAGGAGGAGGCCTGATTTCTCTACCTCCGCAGTATAAGTAAGGGACATTCATACACAAGACCTTGAACAGACTCCAGAAAAAACAGGCCTCCACTGCATTCTCACTGATGTCTAACATTCATTTCTAAGGAGGGTTAATGCCTCTAACTACACTCTTCCCATTGGCAGAAATTTCCTCTGAGCACACAGTCCCAACAAGCCTATGCATTTTCAGCATGAACTGTGTAACTGTAACAAGACTGTCTTTATAATTTTGGAAAATATTTAAGTTCCTACCATGCTAAGAAACATACATACACACACACACACACACACACATATAACTCACATATGTACATGAATTATTAATGGCATCTGACTGTTACTTGGGCCATAAATAATCTCACCAAGAAGTAGTCAAACTCTTAACAGTGTATATGCTACTTATTTAATTTCTTGAATATAAATATTTCCAAATAGAAACCTTATTGAATGTATAGTTTTTGAGATTTATAACAAAAAAGAAACATTGATGTCAATGTTGCTTTACATTCATTATATTTAAATGACTGCTACTTTTATACTACCACACTTACTGTATGCTAAGTATTTTCAATTTCAAATACATAGTGAGAAACATTTCCCAGTGGGAATGCATTTACGCAGTTTTATATCAATTATACATAATTTTATTTATTCCCGGATACGAGGTACTTTGTTTCATTTTTATAAGTCATTGTTATATACCCAAGACCAGTTATACGTTCTTCTTAAGTAACAGGAAATGAGTTTATTCACAACTTGATGAATTACCGAATGCCTGTGCTTTTGTGAAAGTCTTAAAGAGCTTACTCATTCCAAGGTCATACATCCTTTAAAATTGTAACTGGCACAACTATTAGATTAACACATGATTTCCCTAAATATTAACAGATTTGATCATCAGATACTTGATCTGCCAAATTTACTCTGAGTTCTGCAGGCATTAAAAGAAGGAAAAGTGCACTGAACAGTATCTGTCCCCATTTCCTCAAGTGATACCCTGCCACAGTCTCCACTGACATTTATGGTGAGCCAAAGAAAAATATACATGTCTAAATATACTTCGAAGCCTTTAAATACTTAAATGAATAGGGTGAAAGTTTTTACATACTACCTCAAATTGTGCAGCAATTTTTCAAGGAAAAGAAATAACGCCAAAACAACATTGTTCTAAAGTATTTCTGTATAATTCTATAAACATAGAAGAATAAACAATAATAATAGTAATCGATATATTACTAGGTGCCTGTCTTTGTAATACAAGATTCACATAATTTAAACATGTAATAACTCTAGGAAAAAGGTTCTGTGATTTTCCACAGAGCTAAGAAGTGGCAAAGCTGAGAGCTTTTTCTGACAGTGAAATAGGTATTTTAGCTAGCAGTTGTATTCCCAAGAAGTTACACATTTGCAGCCTGGAAACAAAGTTGATAATTTGCTTACTTAGTTAATTTTATTCAAATATCAGTATAGTACCAGGGGTGGGGTGGGATGGAGTTTATTATGTTTTGGTTTAGATGCACAAGAGGATTAAAAATGACATTATTTTTGAGAACCAGGCATTGTGTTGGGGGACAGAGACAGAGATGAAGACAATCATGTATTTTCTCATTATAAAATTGTCTTTAGTTTTTTTCAAGATCAAAGTAATATAATTACAAAAGGAATAATCTTAAAGAGACTGTGACTATGTGAGGATTATTTGGACAAGATGTGGTTTCAAGAGTATAAAATTTCAAGCTAAATTACAGGATTTAAGCTAATATATGATATTTTAAGTAAAGTTGTAACTATTTAAATTTGAATATCTAAAACCTTAATGCCATCACAGTATTATAACCTGAATCTCATTAGGTATTTTTAAATAAAATGATTATTGTCCTTTAGAATTGTTTATAATTTTCTTCAACTAAATAAGATGCATTTTCATTTAAATGTCTTGGTACATAAATATTTATATGACATTCACATTATATAAAAAATTGAAAAAATAAAAGTACACAATGAAAGACAGAAAGCTAAAGTAGACTCACAGAAAGTAATGAACTTCTGTTTCAAGAACTTTTCCATTCTTGAAAACAATTGCTGTGATTTCTTTGCTGAGACATAGTATACAAATCTTATGTTATTGTAAATATAACATTGTAAGTTACCTCAGTAAGTGACCCACAGGAAGACTATCAATTCACAATTTTATTATATTTGGGATAGTTAAGTCTGTGACAGCCACAAAATTATTTTTAGCAATAAACTAAACTTGTATTTTTAAACTGTCACAAAGTTGGAAAATACCTAAATAGAAACACTTTTTATACCAGTTACTGGATTTCTTTACTATTGAAAACAATAAAGCATATTGTAGAAAATCTAGAAAATGCAGCAAAATGTTAAAATAAAATTATTAAACATCTATAATCCTCTGACCTACAGATACACTTTTTAGTATTTTGGTGAAATAAAACATTGCAAAATAGACCATGTATATTTTAAACTTGTTTATACACAACATTTTCTCATGAGTATTTCCTCAATTAGTCGATTTACCTTAATATTTTATCTTCATAAGTTGTAAATTTAAATTTCTCAGTCTTTGTAATGTAAAAATATACATAAATAAACCTCAGGTCATTTCCATTACTGTGTTCTGTGTCTATATATTTTATTAATTTATGTTTTATAAAAGTCATTATCTTGATATTAATCCTCCAAATGACAAAAACTTATTATAATCATTACATGACATTACATATGCATAATTATTCAAATACATACGATTTTAAATTTTTATTTGGGAGGTAAATCCTAAAAATGACTTTATAACACCACATATCCAGTAGAAATTTCATGGATAATGCTATATATATATATATATATGCACAATTACATCACTTAGATATAATTCTTTATAATCCTACTTCCTTGTTCATCCTTTTTGTTAGGAGTTATATGTATTAATATGTGCAATAATAATTATATGTAAGTTTTAGCTGACTAGGAGAAAACAATATTATCCCCTACATCCTTTAATATTCCCCAACCCAGCCAAACAACAGGGATTATTCTCGCAAATGAACAAAACATCATGTTCTAAAGTCAACATAGCAAAATAAATAACCTGAAAATGTTCCCATAGTCAATACCTTGAAATCAAAGTTATAATATAACAAACAACCTTTTCTCAATGCACAACTGAACTCTCTGGAAAATAAGGGAAGCCACCTGACCCTCAAATCAAGAGGAGAGTAACAAAATAGAGTGAGAAGCATGTAGCTGGATTCTCTGCGAACTTAGAGTCGTACTTGAGATTTTTGGCATAAAGTCAGGTCGTTTAACCCTAGCTTGGGGGCCGGGGGGCGGGTCGGAGGAGGTAAATAAAGAGAAGCATCTCCTGAAAATGAAGTCCACTTGTGCTTTCTGAGAGCCCCAGGTGAGAGAGGAATACCAAAACTGACTCCCTTTAACCGAAGTAAAAATTTATCTGCTACAGTGAGAACATTCTCGAACAGATTTTGGTGCATTCCCATACATAACTTCCCCAGGTATAAAGCTACGGAAACAACAACAAACCCTTAAACTCCAAGGTAATAACTACACGAAGAAACAAGGCAGGTAAAGTAGTCTGCAGAAGTAACAACAAAATTCGCTATCGGAGGACTTCAGTTAATGGAATCCTAATAGACATTTTTAAATAAAAATATAAAAAGAGTAATATGAAAAAAATCAGGTAACTTTGAAAGAAAAAAATGCAATTTTGGAAATATAATATCCGGTAAGTTATTATGAAAGGATACTAAAAACAGTTGAAGAAGGATGTACTCAAAGGTGAATCTGAAGACACCACAAAGAAAGCAGTAAAGGGAAATAAAGATAGGGATGGGAAATGGGGCTTGGGCACGGTGACTCACGCCTGTAATCCCAGCACTTTGGGAGGCCGAGACGGGCAGATCACAAGGTCAGGAGTTTGAAGCCAGCCTGGCCAATATGGTGAAACCCCGTCTCTACTAAAAACAGATAAAATTAGCCGGCGCCTGGCGGCGTGCGCCTGTAGTCCCAGCTACTCGGGAGGCTGAGGCAGGAGAATCACTTCAGCCCGGGAGGCGAAAGTTGCAGGGAGTCGAGATCGCGCCATTGTACTCCAGCCTGGGCGACAGCGAGACGGAAGGAGGGAGGAAGGGAAAGGAGGAAGGGAGGGAAGGAAGGGAGGAAGGAAAGAAGGGAAATGCTGGCGCCTGTCAAAACAGCATGACAGAAAGTGGGATAACATCATACCCATATCTAATTGGAATTCTGAAAGGAAAGGAAGAGAATAGCAGAGGCAATGTATTATTAGTCCATTCTCACACTACTATAAAGAAATACCCAAGACTCGGTCATTTATTTAAAAAAAAAAAAAATAGAGGTTTAACTGACTCACAGTTCTGCATGGCTGCTGGGGAGGCCTCAGGAACTTAAAATCACGCTGGAAAGCACCTCTTAAGAGGATGGCAGGTGAAAGAGTGTGCATGGAAGGGGGAAGCCCCTTATAAAACCGTCAGATCTCGTGAGAACTCACTCACTATTAGAGGAACAGCACAGGGAAAACCACCCCCATGATTCAATTATCTCCACCTGATCTTACTCTTGCCATGTGGGAATTATTACAATTCAACGTGAAATGTGGGTGGGCATGCAGAGTCAAACCATATCAGATAATATTTGAAGAGGTTAATTTTCCATGACATATTCCAAGACATAAATCTTCATATTCAAGAAGCACAGCATTTCCTTAACAGGATAAAAAAAAAAAAAAAACTCACCTGGATGCATGCATTAAACTACAGAACTTCAAAAACGAGAGAATCTATTTGAAACAAGCTAAGAGAAAAGACATTAGCAACGTAGAAATGGCAGTGATGCTAACAAGTAGACTGGTCAATGGCTTAAAAAAGAAGCCAAAAGACATTTGAGAAATGCCTTCTGGTGTTGAGAGGAAACACCTGGTTTCCTCTGGCATTCTAACACCAGCTAAGACACTTATTCAAGAGTTAGGAAGAAATACAGGTGTTTTCATGAGAAGACCGAAAGTTATTAGCACTAATATTTCCTTGAAAATACTTGCCTCAAGAATAAGGACATTGAACCATGAAGGAAAGGAGGATGAAAAATATAAACCATGGCTAAAACTAAACAAACACTGATTGTATGAAACAATTTAAAAAGCGACTGTATTTAGTCATTTTACAAAAGTTAGAACTTTAATAATGGAACCAGAAAAATAAGAATAAGAGGAAAAATGAACAGATTTAAAGCCACCTAAGATCTTAGGAAGGGGGTTAGAGATACTGAGTAATTAAATGGGGATATTATGAATTTAAGAATTTAAAAATAAAGGGGAATATAAGACAAAACAGCAAAATATTTTGAAAGCGTTATTTAATAAAAATAGAGAAAACATCATCAAATAATTTGGAATAAAATGGGCATAATTACTAATTGTTGATACATTCGTTTTTAAAAATTAAATTGCAATAACATTAATAACTAAGTTTTATATGGCCCTTATGATGTGCCAAGCATTTTTCTAAGCATGGCACATGTATTACTTCATTTAGTAGTTAATCATTAAAGACAGTATGTATTGTGTTAAACCATTAATTTAGAAAAATATTTATTTCACTCTTTTCTGGAAAGATACAAGTTAGTAAAACAGACTCAAAAAATAAAAAAAAAAAAACCTGAATAAATCCATATATATCAAATACATTTAGTTTTGAGAGGTTGAGAGTGGAAGAAGATAATCTTCTTGCAGGACGGTTAAAGACTGTATTTGGAGAAAAATAAGGTACTTCTGTTTCATACCCTTAATAAATTCCTGTTTAATAAATTAGGGTCTGCAGGTGCATACAGTCAAGCATAGCTGGAAATTATAAATCCAAATACAGAATAATGACCAATTATTTTAAGGGAGGGAATAAGGACTGCCTCAGGCTCTGAAGGATATGTTCTGCATGGCCCGTGAGCATGATTTCCCTTAGAGTTCAGAGTATGTGAGCACTGCACACACAGTCTGAAAAATCACACACAAAGGCCCCAGGGAGCAAAACTGTGATGTTTTATTACAAAAAATATGCATAATTTGAAATAAAAGGAGATGAATTTTAACTTCAGCACATGGGTGTTGAATATAAAATTCTCTATTCTCTTTTACATGCTTGATATACTACATGAATTTTAAATATAAAACGATATACAGATGCAGTGTCTTTGACAGAAAGTAGTACCCACTACCAATGTTAGAAGTGTGACTTTTCATTTTTAAAGATGTAACACTCTTAATCAAGAACTTTTAAAATGTAAATAGCACTGAAATGCCCTGTTAATGAAGCAAATAAATGAGAAAGAGTTCATTCTTCAGCCTTTATTTAAGCTATTAATTGTATTATTCCATTATAAACAGTAGTCCTCAGTTTCCCTGTAGTTAAATTCAAAGGATCGACTATTTGATCTCTTACATTCTATTTAAAATAAACTTTATATAGACTTATGATTTTCAATTCAAAACTTCTGACTTCACTGGAGCTATACAAATATAGGATTCATTTCTTAAGCAAGAGTCTTAAATTATATTAGCATTATATGTTACTAAGCAAATTAACCAGGTATATCAATTCCTTTTGTAAACATCTTACCAATAAAACAAATAGGAATTGATAATTCATTTTGGGAATATATTTGAATCAATATTCTTGCCATATTCTGAGAACTCAGCATGACATTTTCAACTACAAATCTTGTAGTTCTAACTAATATATTTTTTATTAGGTCATTCCGATTAACCTCAAATGCCATTAAGTTCCTTTGTAACGAGGAATAAAAGTTTTTTACTTTAAAGTGAACTGAAAACTGATGGAAAAAGTTGTTCTTTTATCAAACTATAATCTATTGTTTTAGTTACAGATAAATTATACATAGAAAACAGTATAAAGAGTTCCATAAATTATTATGACAAAAAGAAATGCCAAAACAATAGCTTTGAAAGTGTTTTTTCTATGCCGTGGCAAGGAGTAAGTTGATAAAACTAATAAAAATTGAAAGTGAGACAGAAAAAAGTGTCGAATAGTGTAGGAATTCTGAATTTCCTCTATTTTATATCTAAAGTATCAAAAATGCATCATTTACAAAGAATAACTCAAGTAGTATAACTAAGAAAATATTAAGAAATATAATTAATAAAATTAGGTAAAGTTTAGCTTAAAAGAGAAGTTCTAAAAAATTACAATTCTTCCTAATTATCAAAAGAAATAAAAAGACACAAAGGTAATAATATAAATCATGTAACTATTAAAGAGTGAAAACAACACAAACAGATGGCAAAAGAAAGACTAAATTGGATAATTATTGTGAATTGGTTAAATTTGCCCACTAAAGGATAAATATAATTAAATTGAATATCAAAGCAAAACCCAATACTTTGGTGTCAACAAAATAAAGTAGTTGCAAAGGCAGGAATAGAAAGGAGGGTATAACATAAACAATAATACCACAAAACAATAATACAAGCAAATAAAATAATAATACAGACAAAATTAAAGCAGGGGTCACATTCTAAAGACAAAACAAATTGAGCACCCGCTTGTGAAGTGTGACAGAATTGGCACTTTGTTATGATGATACAATAGCTATTATTATCTATGCTCCAATAACTCAGCATAAATTGCCATAAATCAAAACAACATGTAAATCAGTTCCTACAAATAAAAAAAGAGAGACAAATCTTCTGAAGATGCACACAACACACAAAAAGGAAATGTAAGTAGCTTTTAAACATAAATCTTTCAAAATTTTAAATCCCCATACAATTTGACACAGAAATTTCATTTCCAGAAATGCATCATAGTAACATGCTTGTATTTGTTCACAAAGGATATTCATTGCAGCATTGTTACAGTGGCAAACAATTAGAGACACTCTAGTGCAGGAATAGATAAGTAAAATCTGGAATTTTCATATAACGTGACATTATTAAGCTTTAAAATCAGAGTTGCATATACTAACAAATAACAAGCTCCAGAAGGGAGGGAGAGAGGGAGGGAGGGAGGCAGACAGACGGACGGACGGACAGACAGACAGACAGATAGATAGATAGATAGATAGATAGATAGATAGATAGATAGATAGATAGATAGAAAAAAGATAGATGATAGAGAGATAAAGATAGATGATAGATAAAGATAGATGACAGAGAAAAGATACATGATAGATGATAGACAGATAGATAGATAGATAGATAGATAGATAGATAGATAGATAGATAGATAGATAGATAGATAGATAGATGATAGGAGATAGATTGTGGACATAGATGATAAATAATAGATGATATATAATAGCTAGATGATATAGATGATAGATAATAGCCAGTTGGCTAGCTAGCTTTTTAATAAAAATGCAAGATGTGGATGATAAACTCCTGCTCAATATATTTTATTTTCTGGGCACATAGAAGGCTATGATTTTCAGGAAGACCATATTACCCAGCCTTTTTGCTGCAGCAGCAGCATGTAACCAGTTATGGCCAAAGGGTTGTGAGCATAAGAGACTTATGCCCCTTAATTGCTTCTGATTGACTTAATTGAAGCACTTAATTGCTCCTGAATGACACCCTCTCCCACTCTTTTGCCCTGCAGGGGAGGAGGGAACCAAAAAGAAAGTTGGAGACTGGCAACCCAGCTCCCTGAGTGACAGAATAGAGCAGAGCACTGAGGTACTCTTCCTCCTGGCTGTCAACCCAGGCTGGTTATAAACTGCAATCAAGAAATAACTGTTTGACATTGACATTCCAGGATTAATTTCTTAGTGCAACTCAGTCTAGAGTATCTTACTCTAGTACAGAACAGTATATGCAGTGCAATCATTTGCATAACTGAGGAATAAGTCTTTTATATATTTATGACCTGAGAACAGTGTGAATAGAAAGGGAAACAGAAAGCTAGGAAACAGAGGACACAAGGGTCTATATATGAATTCTCTCTGTTTCAACTATTTTTAACCATGTCATATATATGTGTATTATATATGTTTCTGGTGTGTGTGTGTGTGTGTGTATATATGTACTACGCACTCATACACACACACACACACACACACACACACACACACAGTTTCTTCCCCAAACAGAAAAAGCAGGAGACAATCTGTTAATTGTTTACTGGATAAAAAAATTAGTATGAATTCTAAAAGAGCAATGTATCTGTGTCTGCGTGTGGTTCACCGAAGTGCTGAATGTGGAGTTACTATAAGGACTACGCTATTGATATCAAACTGGGGAGAAGTTTGAGGTTTCACAGGATGCATCACGGTTTCCAGGTTTGTGTCCAATGACAGGAACTTTCATGTGACACTGCAGCCGTTACTGAATTTTTTTGATCAATAGTATTGTCAAGCCTTTCTCATAGCCAAAGAATCCAAAATATTGGCTCTTGGAAACCACACATGAAAAGTAAATATAGGCTTGTAATATTAAAGCAAAAATGACAGAGAAGATATAGCAAAGAGTAAGTCCATAAGTATTGAGCTCAGAGCTATTTATTATTTTACCGATTATATAAGAAATACAAAACATCCTTAACATGACCAAGAGTTGACACCACAGTGAATTGCAGGCAAAAATGAAAAATCAACAAACAGTAATACAAAAAGTAATCAATCCTGGAGAAGAAAATGAGAGTGGAGAATTACATTGTGCAATCAATGAGTATCAGGAAAACCTGACAAATATGAAAAGATAAATATAGATAAAGCCAGAACAAAGACAGATTTTCATCATAAAAATATCAGCACCTGAAATGTAATTATACAACTATTTGTGTGTATACACTTCCTCAATGAAATACAAGGTCCAAAGTGCAGGACTGGAGTTTATAATTTTCCTAGAACAGCATCTGACACATAAAAGCCACTCAATTAAAAGTTTTCAGATTAAATAAATAAAAGATCATTATCTTAATGGTTTTCTGCAGTTACTTGGTAAATGAATTAGAAGTTCAAAATAGACCCACTTGACTATCGAGCAATTAAACTTACTGATTGTACATAAATGCCCATAAGTGCAAAATATTATAGATTATAATGTTAAAATTATATAAAAATATATTATATATGTATAATATATAATTATATGCATACATATATGTATGAGAGAGTGTGTGTATGTGTGTGTGCGCATATATGTGACTTCCATTTCTCAATAGTAATCAGGTCGCTGATTCATTCTTCAGTGGTTTGAATCATTTCAATATATTTTCTAGTTATTTGATTTATTAATTCTGTAATTTATAGAACTTTATAGGATTTGAATGGACCACTTCTGAGCACGAGAATTACTACTGTGGGTCCCCAAAGGGATACAAACGGATTTTAAGAATTTGACATATGCTCTAATATGTACAAGAGGAGACTAAAAGTAATGACTTGGCGAAAGTAAAACATAAGTCCAACAATTGTTTCTTTAATTTTGTGTAGAACTTGAAAAATTAGAATGATGAAGTCACAATGAGATCCTAAGAAAATGAAAGATCCCAAATTATGAGAAAGACTCCCAGCTAAACTTGAGATGTTACCTATATGATAAATCACTACCTTTCCCAAATACATACGTAACTAATGTAAATATGTCTAAAAACTATTTGCGTTGAAAACCACTGGCTCCCTACCACTCACACTATGATAAAAACCACCATTTTATAAGTTGTGTTTATGCTCACAAATATTTTTCATGCTTCTTTCTTATATATGAAGGGATAGTCTATGATCACCTGATATCTCAAGAATACTTTATTACAAAACAAAAGCATGAAATGAACAGATAGTGAAAACAAACTGGAAGAAATGAAATCAACAGAAGAAGAAAGCGAACATGTAAATATTATCGAATTTAATATATTCATAGAAAAACATTTCCTCTCTAAGCTTATGCAGCCATGAAGTCAAGCAAGGTATAGAAAGCCATAGTTTGTAGTTTGTAACAAAGAATAATTAGAGGACCAAAAGCAGCATTCAGATATTTAAAATAAAATACCAATAAGCACACAAATAATGTAAGTTGGGGGCAATAAAACAAAAATTCTCATGAAGTTGAATTCATATAACCATATTTAGTTAACGGAAGGGAGACAAATTCTGGATCCGAAAATCAAGTGAAAATTAGACAAAGGGTGGGAAAGGAACCCTGTAGTGGTTCACACCTACTTTCCCTCTTCTTCAGGCTGTAGATACTCTAGAGTTTATTTCTGTACCAGTTTTAATATTCTAGTGTGTCAGCTATGATTTCCTCAGTTCCCAGAATTCAAAATTATTAGCTTTGGATGACAACTTAGAGATAACTACACCCTCACAAGTTTGGAAACTGAATGATTGACACAGGAGCTAAAAATTAAGCAGTTAGGGTAAGAGAGCCATCAGTAAGGTCTCCCTTTTAATAAAATGCAGCCCCCAAATCATTTCTTTTCTAACAAAGGGCAGCCTGAAAAATCAAGCTGCATAGAAAAGCAAGCTAGAAGCTGCCAGGGGTGAATGCCAACAGCTGTGCCAATAGAAAAGGGATACCTGGAAGCCAGGTATGTTCAACATGGAGGCTCCTTCTTCCTTTTTCTTTGCCGCCACATGTGCAGTAAAGAAAAGGCAACAGGCCAGTGTGGTAGCTCATGCCTGTAATCCTAACATTCTGGGAGGCCAAGGCAGGCGGATCACCTGAGGTCAGGAGTTCAAGACCAGCCTGAACAACATGGAGAAAACCCGTTTCTACTGAAAATACAAAATTAGTTGGGCGTAGTGGCGCATGCCTGTAGTCCCAGCTACTCAGGAGGCTGAGGCAGGAGATTCGCTTGAACCCAGGAGGCCGAGGTTGCAGTGATCAGAAATTGGGCCATGCACTCCAGCCTGGGCAACAAGAGCACAACTCCATCTCAAAAACAAACAAATAAACAAAAAAAGAAGCAGGTGTAACATGGCCACCGGCCAGGGAAAGAACCCATCAGCATAATAAAAGGTAAGGTTAGGGTGGCCAGCTTCTTCCTGCATTATGTAAATGACACAACTGGTCCAACCAATCTTTTGATCATATGTTAATCAGTCACCGCCTACTCAAGCTTGTCTATAAAACCCTGTGTATTTCACCAGGGACCAGAAGACCCACTCGGGAGCTTTTCTCTTTCTCTCACCTATTAAACCTCCATTCTTAACCCTACTCCTTGTGTGTGTCCACATCCTTGATTTTTTGGTGTCATGTAACAAATCTCAGGTATTACCCCAGACGAACAATGCTGCTTCATGAAGAGTGGTCCAAACAGCATGAGGGTCAAAACTCCAAATGGTCCTCACTTCAATTGTGTCAGCTAGGTTTGGTGAAGTGAAAGAAGGGGCAGTCAGTTTGGTCAAGTGTTTGCTGACTCATTCTGGTGGCTAAATATTTACAGTGTCAGCTGTAGAAGCTGCCAAAGTATATTTGAATTAGGAGCTGAGGTATTTAGGAGAAATTGCTAAGATAGAGAGTGCGATTTTAGTCAAATTAATTAACTTGTGTCATTCCAAGTTTCCTGAAGCAAAAATGCATTTAAATATTACCATCACAACATTTTAATAAGGCTTAGCATTTTAATGAGGTAACATATGTGAGAACTTCTAGAATAAAGTCTGAAACAAAATAAAAGCCTGCAATCACAATGTCTCCTCTCTTTTCTAGTTTTCCTGATCCTAGTATATGCTAACTTATCAAAGTCCTTCAAGGACGTATACAGAACAAAACTAGATGCAATTTTCCAACTGAAATCACATCCTTGGTCCAAAGTAGATAGAATATTTATTATACGTAATTATACATATAATGTGTAACACATTCTAAGATTTTCCATGGCTCCTGTATTATTTGTAATGATCATGTAACTGTTAAGTCTTTTCCAACTGGACTAAATGAAGACTAGGTATTTCTCTCCAGCTGTATTTATCTCACTTAAAAGAGTCACAACATGGCTGTCATTAAGACACTCAAATATTTTCAGAATAAAAAGTGATTAGAAGTACAAAGAACTGAATACCAGAAATAAAGAGAGGTAGATGGGCTTTATATAATACAAATAAAATTAGCTTGTTGGATGCATTTGTAAAAACTGAATGATAGTTTAAAACTCTAAATTTTTGGTTGATTTCCCTTCTCTTGATGTCTATTAGACTCTCTGATGACTTAATAGAATTTATATGTGCAGAGACAGAGTAGTGAGGCAAAACAGTAAAAATGGGATGACATATCATTATAACAACCCCGTCATATAGTTAATATCAAGAAAAGTGTCTGATTTTACATTCAACATACTTCTTGGCACATGATTGACATGTCATGAATATAGAAAATAATGGTTTGTTTGATATATCTTAAATTGAAAATTTGTGTGGCAAAACTTGAACATTAAACTGTTTCAGAAAAATTATATTTTTCAGCCAGCTCAATTTTAATTTTTTTAAAGTTTATAAGCATGTTTTTTTAAAATTACCCTTTCACGACTTCTGTAAGATGCAGTGTATCCATGCATCCACCAAATACTACCTAATCAAAAACAGTACATTTCTTCGTTTTCATTTTCTAGTAGCCTTTCAATTAGGAGTTACTTCTCTAAAGGAAAATAATTAGTTGGTCATTTATACCATCTATCTTCTCCATGAAAATGTTTCAGAGTATGTAATGGAATTGTAATTATACATCAGTCATCTTTAATTATTTATAATTTTTAACTTTAAAAGTTTGCCATTTTAAAAGTGATTTCATACAAGATTTATGTTATATTTAAGACCTCATTAGAAAAGTCCTTTCTCTATTTCATAAAACTCAGATAATCAACATCTCTATTATTTTCTGTTTTTATGCTTACAACACATCTAGGGGCGAAGCTACTCCTTAAAAAAAAAAAACTGCAATACTCGGGTAGCTGAAGAAAATAAAAATACATATATAAGAGAATAAAGAGATGACAAGGCTAAGCTGAAGAAAATAAAAATACATATATAAGAGAATAAAGAGATGACAAGGCTAATTTACTTCCCAAGAACAAAGAATCTGACAGTGACACTGAACAAATGAAAAACATTAAAATTTCACTATGATCTTTCTATTCATCTATATTAAAGGATACATTTATTTATATAAATTAATCATGTTAAGTTTGAAGTCTTCAAAGACTCAGATGAAAAGAGAATCAGGAATTTTGCAAATTAACATCTTCCTATAGAAATCATAGAGAAAACTTTTTCTAAATTACTTTTAAAAATATTATGTGGTGTCTATGATTCTCTTCCTATCTTATTTTTTGAAATATTTTTATTAATGTAGTAAAAATTAAAGGTAAAAAAGAGAAATGTAGGGCTATTTCATTTGTTAATGATAGAAAGAGATAATTCAGAAATAAAAGAAAAGGGGAAAATGTTACCACAATCTTGGGAAAGATGAAGGAATGGGTAAAATATCACTTTTTGATAACACTAGGACAGGACAGAAATGGTTGGTGAAGCCAGGCCTGGGTCTCCTTCCTTGTGTTTCTGTGCTCGGATGTGCAGTTACCTTAAAGGGGCTTCAGTTACACCAATCTGTTTATTGCTGAGAGTCTTAAAGAAACCATCCAAGTCACGAAGTATGCAAATTACCTTTCTTAGCTATAAGTAAGAGAAATGCTTATAAAACTTACCTAAGTGTTTTCCCATTTACAGTATTAACATTTCTTCTCATCTCTCAAGTACAAGAGAAGATGAATGTTAACCCAATGGGAACTCACAACACCTACCAAATCTCTCTCTTACTCCCCTGTCCCTCCCCATAAAACTGCTAAGTCTTGGTGCTTCCTAAGATCCAATCCTACAAATCGTGTAGGATTTTAAATGGGTACTCAGTAGAGGTTTTTCATCTCTCCTCACTGAAAAGATTTAAACTAAATTTAATTATCTGTGCTCTGCCTAGAATATTCATTCACTAGATCCTTGTATTATGTCTGGCTTCTCAAACTTGAGAACCATTAACAAATACTAACTTTGGTTTCCCTGATTATTATATCACACATAACACACACCAGTCAATCTCCACCCCAGGACATTGCTTTATGTTTCTTGATGCACTTAAGACTTTCTTAAATTTTATTTCTTTATCATTTATTTGACCCCATGTTAATGTCTGTTCCTACTGGAACAGTGGACTAAGACCAGGAACCTTGTCTATAATGTTTACTGTGTACCTGGATTCCTAGGAACAGTGCTTGAAAAATAGTATACACTCAGACACTATTTTCAAATGGTATTGGATGAAGAGAGGAAATGAGAAGTAAAGTCATTTCATTTTTCAGAAGAAGTTAGGTGTTACAATCCTGAGAGCCATAAAGTCCAACTGTGTTTAGATCCTGACTCAATATCTACCCTCTGGGTAGCCTTCAGTTTTCTAAAATCCAAATAGGAGGAAAAGAAATGTCACCGTGGTATAGGATTACCGTGAACTCACGTAAAGTAGAAGTCATTGCGCATGGCACAAAACACCTCAACAAATGTTTTACTATTAACCACACACAAAAAAATAATTCTATCGATAAGTTAATATATGAAGTATGTTCTAGATTGTCAGTAAAATCAAGAGCAAAATAATTGAGATTATTATTTCATTCACTAAAGACATTAGAAACGACACATTGTAAATTAATTATGTAAAAGGCAAAGCATACGTAAAGAGAAAAAATGAATCTGTATTGCCCTTGCATTTCAGAAAACAAAAGAATAAAGCAAAATAAAGCTGGGAATCCAGCCAATCATCTAAATACAGCATTTATCATTTACTTGTGAAATTACACTGTAAAGGCTCTGTAAAGAAAGCAAGATTATGCATATTCACATGATGTTTCAGTGGAGATGATAAATGAAACATAGCCACAAAATCATTCATTGAATATGACATGATTACATTTCTTTCCATGCTCAACCAACAACCAAGATCACAACGTAAAATTTCTACATATTTTTAGGAGAATAAAATGTCTAAATTTCTGAATGAAGGCAAAATCAGCATATACATTTTATTCACTGTCAAATATTATATGATTATAATGTGCTTTCCTGTTTTTATAAGAAAACCAGAACAAAACACAAACTCCTTACAAGAAGGTAAGCGGTTATCCTGATTCACTAAAGGTTTCAAGAACTTGGCTTTGACATTGTTTAATAATAAAAAATAAGTATCTCTTCTTATATTTTTAGTGAGTTTAAAGTTTAGAGAGTTTTGTCTTAGTCTTTAAGAGTATTTTATTTACCTTTTTAAGAGGCTCTTAGACAGTAGAATAGCATTATATTAATAAATCATCAAACTTCTTTTGTTCAAAGACATGTTAGTGTACTATATCAAAGCCATGGGGCTTTGATGATACATTATAGTAACAACTCATCAAAAGACAGCAGTTTGATTATGCTGTACATTAAATACATCACCACAACTCATCTTTCTGATAGCAAAATAAAACAGCACCTAGCACAAACTCCTTTTTGGTTAGATGACTTTTCTTTAACACTAGAAATTCATGTTCATATGTACACACATAGACACACACACACACATACACACATCTGTTTCTAACTGGGGATATGCATAGTACTGAAAAAGAATTCAACTTAACAGGAAAACAAATTCAGGTGGATGGATTTGACAAGAATAAGTAGACCAAGAGGGAAAAGAAAGGTCATTTAAATATATGATTGTATATGGTTTTACAGATAATAAATAGAATTTATGACAACTGTAGAAAGATGGAAAAGTATAGACAATCACAAAGAAGAAATTTAAGTCACCCATATCACCACTAGACATAAACGACAAAACATGATATATCACTCAAGTCTTTTCCTCTCCCAAAGTATTTTCTATGAATTATTCTAGAATATATACGATGTGTATATTCTAGAATAAATATTCTATGTATGCGTGTATATATATATGATAGATATATATATTTTAGACAGAGTCTCTCTGTCACCCAGGCTGGAGTGCAGTGGCATGATCTCACCTCACTGCAACCTCCGCCTCCTGGGTTCTAGTGATTCTCCTGCTTCAGCCTTCTGAGTAACTGGGATTACAGGAGTGTGCCTCCATGCTCAACGAATTTTTGTATTTTTGGTAGACAGAGTTTCGCCATGTTGGCCAGGCTGGTCTCAAGCTCCTGGCCTCGAAAGATCAGCCTGTTCAGCCTCCCAAAGTGCTGGGATTACACTCCCAGCTGATTGTTATATTTGAGCTTCATTCTCTTATATACTTGTATAATGTTTTAGAATTTGATTTTCAACAAATTTTTTTAACTTTTCTATATGAATTACATTATTCTGTTATTGTTGAATTTCTGTAATGGGTTATAGATATTTCATTCTCTGTTTTTATTCTACTATAAGTTTTATTCAACTTTTTTATTATTATACTTAAGTTCTGGGATACATGCGCAGAACGTGCAGTTTTGTTACATCGGTATACATGTGCCGTGGTGGTTTGCTGCACCCATCAACACGTCATCTACATTAGGTATTTCTCCTAATGCTATCCCTCCTCTACTCCTCCACCCCGCAAAAGGCCCCAGTGTATGATGTTTTCTTCGCTGTGTCCAGGTGTTCTCATTTTTCAACTTCCACTTATGAATGAGAACATGCGGTGTTCAGTTTTCTGTTCCTGTGTTAGTTTGCTGAGAATGATGGTTTCTAGCTTCATCCATGTCTTTGCAAAGGATGTGAACTCATCCTTTTTTATGGCTGCATAGTATTCTATGATGTATATGTGCCACATTTTTCTTTACCCAGTCTATCATTGATGAAGAAAACATATCTCTTTATTTCTCCAATCATTCATTTTAATATCTGAATGATTCTTATTGGCCCTCAACCTTATGTAAAATAGTTATTAGCTATTACTTGTTGATTGTTTATCATGGACCAGACATGCTGCTAACTATTTTGTGAATAGGTCACTTGATTTTCCCTAGAAATTTATTAAATATATATCACTTTTGTTTCTATTTATCATCAGAGAAAGTAACTTGCCAAAATATTAAATAAGGAAACTGAGGCTCCAATTTAATTCGTCAGACTCCTCACTACAAGTTCTTAACCACTGTATCCTAATGCTATAAATCATACTTCTTGCCAGGCATGATAGACCTGCCTGTAATCTCAGCTCCTCCAGAGGTTGAGATTTGAGGATCGCTTGAGCCCAGGAGCTCAAGGCCAGCCTGAGCACCACAGTGAGATCCAACTCTTTTTAAAAAGATATATTTCTTCCCCTCTACAATTTCATTTGTTCACCTTAAAAATATGTCATGCACATGGACTAAGTTCAAACATCGCCCCCCTCTCCACCTCCACTGAACACTCAATGAGACACACTGTGAAATTCTCTCTGACTTCTCAAACATACTCCATCATTCATTTTTCATGCTTCCACATCACTTGCTACCTAGGTCTGTGAGTATTTGGCACGATGTTTTATAACTAGTGGCTGTCCTGCCTGCTGTCTAATGATATGTTTAGTCCTGTGTACTCCTCTGCATTCTAAGTCCCTGCCATGATAATTTATCATAATAGTTTATGGGTGAGTCTTATGAAATGAACAAATAAATAGTTGAATATATTGTATAAGGAACACTGCAACTACACACCCAAAAAAGGTCTTGAATACGCCTGCGTTATAAAATGAATATATTTTGTAAGTATTTAATGCATTTAATTAAAGGACATTCAGGTTGAACTCAATTATCTCTAATTATTTGTGGTAGATAGCATAGAAATGCATTATTTCTATCCTTGGGGAGATTCTTTTTGGTGCCGAGGCTGTTGAAAATGTGTTAGAACGCAGAGAAGTAAAGTGGAACAGAGTATCAAAACATTCAGATCACTGAGCTATCAGGGTCTCAGTGGACAGGGTCCTAGTCCTAGTAAAGGCTATAAATATCAGTAGGAGTAAAGAAAAAGAATCAAGCACCTAATTCCAAAACCAAAAAAGTCTTGATTTTCATTTCACACACCATTAACTGCAGACAGTGGCTCTCCTGAAGGTATAAAAATTAAAGTCCCTTGGCACAGGCGGAGGTATTGTAGGGCTCTGGAAGGGGAACAGAAGCTTTCTGTCTTCAATGAAGTCTTACTAGGGAAGACCATTTCCATTTAACACTACAAGCTTTGCTGTATTGACCAGAATGCTTATAATATGTAGATGTATATAACCAGTATATATGGTGTTCATAATTATAATGTCTATAATTTAGAGAACATATTACCCAAAATAGTTTTCATTGAAATTATTATATATTAAGGTAAAAGGTCTTATTCAAGAAATTAACTTGTATAAAAATGTAAACAAAGAACAGTTAAAGAATTGCTCATTATTCACCTCAACTTCAGATAATATCCCATTCAGAAAGCACTCCAACTTTGACGCACACTATAATCATGGGTAATAAACCAAATTGGCTGTGTTTAAGTTTGCCACATAAATGATAAGCTACTAAGAACAAGAATTCTATTATCTTATAATATAAATTTTACTTTGTTGAAATTATTATCCCATAGTCATGAGATCAGTGGGATCTTAAATTTTCAAACAGTTTACAATGAGAAAAAAAGAATGCAATTAACATACAGTCAATAAATAAACTGTCATATTTTTCCTGCTGCAACAAATAATATTTTATATCCACCTTATTCATATATCTATATAAAACGAATAATAGCCTGACTGACAAATAAAAAGTACTGCTATTTAAAATGTTTTCTAATTAATTAGTAATTGTACAATTAAGAAACTAGTAGTAGTAAACTATGAATAGAATAATTTCATATGCAACTGAAGATTACAAATATTCTTACATATGTAAACTTTCCACATTTTTGTTGATCATTACTGCCTTTTCCTTATGAGATACAGTTTTATAAAATCTTGATTAGTGTGACATAGGAATCCAAATGCTCTTTCTTTAAATTAAATTATATCATATAAAGCACTTTTTAGTAAACCTTTTATAGTTTATTATAGTCTTCTGACATAAACCATGCATATTTTTGCATGGTTTATTTTTAATATAAATTTTAACAAATAATTATGTTTGTTATTTAAAAGTCAGAAAATATAATTAATGAAAAGCAGTACCCCTTGTAGTCTTAGCACAGAGCGATAAATACCAGTAACTTTTTTTTACTGAATTGTTAAATTTAAAATATAATTAAATCAAGAATTTTTCACAATAATGTCAGGAACATTGATTTCAAAATGAGCATGCATTTTTTTTATTATTATACTTTAAGTTCTAAGGTACATGTGCACAATGTGCAGGTTTGTTACATATGTATACATGTGCCATGTTGGTGTGCTGCACCCATTAACTCATCATTTACATTAAGTATCTCT
>NW_012103454.1:2496946-2508706 GCF_000951045.1 Mandrillus leucophaeus
GCTGGGTCAAATAGTATTTCTAGTTCTAGATCCTTGAGGAATCGCCACACTGTTTTCCACAATGGTTGAAGAAGTTTACAGTCCCACCAACAGGGTAAAAGTGTTCCTATTTCTCCACATCCTCTCCAGAACCTGTTGTTTCCTGACTTTTTAATGATTGCCATTCTAACTGGTGGTGTGAGATGGTATCTCATTGTGGTTTTGATTAGCATTTCTCTGATGGCGAGTGACGATGAGCATTTTTTCATGTGTCTGTTGATGAGCACGCATTTTTAAAGTGTAATTGAAATCCCCAAAACTCTCACTTTGATTTATTGTTTGATTTTAGACTGTCATTTATAACTTTAGTTCTTAAAATTTTTAAATATCATTTTCAATTTCATTTTTTTCTTATTTATTATACGTTAAGTTCTGTGATACATGTGCAGAATGTGCAGCTTTGTTCATATTTAATCTCTTAATTATTAAAGCAATAAATATTTATTTGGAAAAATAAAACCTTAAGAAGCAAATTAAAATTTGATTGCTATTTGATATTCAAAACTTTGACTAAAAAATAATTCTAAGTTTTTAATAGCAACATCTCCATTTCTGTATTCCAAAAGACAAAGAGAATAATGCAGTAAAAATTACTGCATGAAAACTGAGATACTTAAAGTAACAAATGCAAACCTATAGATATAACACATGTAAAGGTAAATATTTGAATGGGAAATACAATATTTAAATCTGTCTGTATAGTGTTTTCTCTATTGAGTCAGTATGGTTTGCTCTAATGCTTGTCTGAATATATTCAATCAGCCTTTTGCTAAACGTCCAAGGGGGAAGAATTGACCTTTTATACGCATTGCCTCATGGTAGATAATTTTGACTTCCCTAATCTACCTGGGCGTATTTATATATTTTGACATCCCTTATGTACCTGGGTATATTTCTACAAAACAGAAAAATGCCAAGTGATAACTTGGAATATCAACTTATTTCTAAACATATCAGTAATCAAATGAAGAGTGTTTGTTCATTAAATACTCAGAGACATGTGCGTACATTATGCATACATACACGTATGTATACATACATTATACAATCCTTACAACCTCCCTCAGTAAATAATTCAGAGACTTAATTCTTTGTAAAAAACTTTGTTTTTTTGTTTTTTTTTTCTTTTTACAAGCTGAAAGTTTACATACTTTAATTTTGGCGTTGGTCTTTATTTATTTTCCAAAAGCATTTATCTTCTTCACATTAAGACAAGGGTTTGTTACAGATAAAATCACAAGGAAGTAAAACTTATCTTGAATCTTTTTCAACCACATCTTTGATTTACTTTTTCCCCTCCTATTCAAAAAGTCTCCAAAGCCTTTTCCTCACAGCCCATGCATTAATGTGAAACACGGAGACCAGTATTCACTGTTGAGGCTCTGCTAGCTCTGAAGAGCTATGCCAGGTGTCTTAGCACATCTCAGTGAGCCTCAAAACAACTTTTTTTAAGCTTCAATTGACAAACTAAAAAATAAATAAATAAATAAAGCTCAAAGCATCTTAACTGCCAAAGTCACACAGATAATTAGTAAATACTGAAACTTATATTTGAACCCTGGTCTCTGAGACTCCAGATCTGTGCTTATAATAATCACTCTATCACAGTGATTTTTAATTATTTTCAAGGTGTCAATTTTTTATTATGAAATATTTAAGACAGACAAGAAGCTTAAATATAATATGGCATATATCACTGCTTTTATCTATCACCTTAAAAAAGTAAATCATCACCTTCTTCCTGCAAAGGGATCCACTATTTTGAATCTGTTGCTTCCTATTCCAATGCAACTATAGACCTCTGTTTGGTTCTCAAATAATGAGATTTGTTTTCCATGCTTTAAATTTTATGCAATATACATGTACACTATATAGTATGTATTTGTCTACAACTTTTTCCCCCCAAACATGCTGATTATGGTAACTCTAGCTCATTCATTTCCACAGTTGCTCAATATTCTACTGCTGGATAATGCCACAGTTTACTCCTCTATACATTATAATTATGTAGTTTGTCTTATTTTCTATTACAAAAATTTCTGCTAGGAATGTTATTTTTACTTTTGTTTTTAACAACTTTACTGGGGTTTTACCGGTATACCAAAACATTGAACATGTTTAATGGATATAATTTGATGACTTTGGACATATGCATATACTCACGATATTCGAGGTAATAAATATATCATCACATCTAAAGTTTTCTTATGTCCCCCCTTTTTTGTTTGTTTTTTGGTGTAGTAAGAATGCCTATCATGACATCTACTCTTTTAATGAATTTCTAACTGTACAATATCATGTTGTTCACTATAGATGCTACATTGTACAACAGATCTCTAGATTCTGTTATTTATCTTACATAACTGAAACTTTACACACATCAACAACTCCCCATTTGCTCCTCATCCAGGCCCTTGGCTATCAGCATTCTATAATCTGCTTTCATGAGAATGACCAGTTTAGATAACTCATATGAATAGAATCATACAATATTTGTCTTTCTGAGACTGGCTTATTTTACATAATGGACTGTCCTTTGGGTTCATCCACATTGTCACAAATGGCGGAGATCTCCTTTTTAAGGCTAAACTATATTCTGTTGTATGTATTATACGCTGCCTTTTAATCTAGTCATCTTTTGATAGACACATGGGCTGCTTTCATACATTGGATACTATGAGCAATGCAGCAATGAATATAGGAGTGCAGATAGCTCTTCAAAATATTGATTTCAATTTTCTTAATATATATACTCAGAAGTGGGATTTCCAGATTATATGGTATTTCTTTTTATTTGATAATTTCAACATTTGTTTTAGATTCAAGGGGTAAAATGTGCAGGTTTGTTGCGTGGTTATATTGTGTGATGCTGAGGTTTGGGGTAGGAATGTTCCCACCACCCAGATAGTGAGCATAGCACTCAATAGACCGTTTTTCAACCCTTTGCCCCCACCTCCCCTCTCCAGTTGTTCCCACTAGACTATATAGTATTTTTATCTTTAATTTTTGGAGGACTTTCATAGTGTTTCCCATAGTAGCTGCACAATTTTAAATACCCACCAACAGCGTACAAGTGTTCAAATTTCGCCACATCCTCATCAACACGTGTCATCTTTTGTTTGAAACTAGCTATCCCATACAGATGTGAGGTGATATCACATTGTGGTTTTGACTTGTATTTCCCTGATGATCAGTGATACTGAGCACCTTCTCATATACCTAATGCCCACGTGCATGCCCTCTTGGAGGAGAAATGTCTATTTAACTCTTTTGCCCATTTGTAGTCATGTTATTCTTTTTTTTTTTTTTTTTTTTTGGCTGTTAAATTGTAGGAGTTTCTTACGTAGTTTGACTGTTAACCCATCATCAGATAAATGGTTTGCAAATATTTCTCCCATTCCATAGGCTCCTTTTTACTCTGCTATTTGTTTGCTTTCCTATGCAGAAGCTTTTCAATTTGAGGTAGTCCCATTTCTCTGTTTTTGTTTTGTTGCCTGTGCTTTTTGTATCATATCCAGGGAATCATTGTCAAACCCAGTATCCGGAGCTTTTCCCTTATGTTTCCTCCTAACAGTTTTATGATTTTAGATCTTCTGTTTAAGTCTTTAATCCACTTTGATTTTTCTAAATGGTGTAAGGTAGTAGCCCAATTTCATTCTTTTCTATGCAGATACCTAGTTTTCTCGAAACCATTTGTTCAAGAGACTGTCATTTCCCCATTGCATATTCTTGGTACCCTGTTGATAAATGACAAGTGGCTTTTCTCTAGCTGCTTTAAAAATTCTCTGTGTCCTTGACTTTTGGCAATTTGATTATAATATATGTGTTCTTTGGGTGTCAGTTTCTTTAGATTTATCTGATTTGGGATCTTTTGAGCTTAATTAATCTAGGTGTCCATTTCTCTCCCCAGATTTGAGATGTTTTCAGCCATTACTTCTTTAAATGAGCTTTCTGCCCTTTTCCCTCTTCTTATTCTGCAACTTTCATAATGTGCTTATTTATTCTCCTAATGATGTCCCAGAGGGCCCACGACCTTTCTCCACTCTTTCACATTTTTTCTTTTTGTTCCTTTAACTTGATAATTCCAAATTACTTGTCTTCAAGTTTGGAGATTATTTATTCTCCTTGATCAGGTCTCCTGCTGAATATCTATATTTTTTTAGCTCAGTTATTGTATGTACTCTTCAGCTCCAGAGTTTCTGTTTCTTTTAAGAAAACTATTTAGAATTTTTTGTCAGTCAGTTCATAGGTCTCCATTTCCTTAAGGTCAGTTACCAGAGATTTACTGTTTTTTTTTTTGTTTTTTTTTTGGGGGGGGGGGTCATGTTTCCCTGATTCTTCATTTTACTTCAGATTTGAGTACTATTTGTGCATTTGAAGTATAACCACTTTGTCCAGCCTTTACAGGCCTTGCTTTGGTAGGAAAGACCTCCTCAATTAACTCTGCTAGTGATTCTGGAAGTTTCCAAAATCTTTTGTACGTATTTGCACACTTTGCCCTTCTCCCTACCTGCTGGGGAGAAATCTCAAGGTTGTGCATCTTCTCCTAATCCCTCAGATCCATGCCAGGTGCCGAAAGCCACAGGCTCCTTTTCCCTTGGGCAGCTCAATAAAATGTTGGGACATTGAGTATAAGTTACACTTCTTTCCCTCCTGCCTAAACTAGAAGTTTCAGAATTATGTACCTTCTCCCAATCCCACTGAACTAAGCCAGCTTCTGAGGTCTACATATTCAGCTGAGAGCTGAATGTGCTGGCTGCTAAGATCCAAGCCATCTGCTGAAAGCCACATCATTGCTGAGAGCTGCACTGGCTGCCTGATCTACCCCATCTGTTGAGACTTGCATCAGCTGCCAAGATCCATACCATCTGCTAAGATCTGTGCCATCAGCTTGAGAGCTGCATATGCTATGTGTATTTGCCCCATAAGATAAGATCCACTCTGTCAATTGAGATGCATGTCAGCTGCTGAGAGCCACACTGGCTGTTAACATCTGTACCAGCTGCTGAGAACCACTTACCCCTTTTCTTTGTTCTTAGCTTCCACCAGGCATTCAAACTATGCTGGATTCCCTTAGCATTCTGAGTGTGATAAGATAAAAGCAGGTATTTTGAGCAGTGGCCCTGAAAGGCTGGAGATGTTAGATACCCACTGATTCCCTTTCCCTGATGGGAGAAATCACAGGTTGAGGGAATCTCCCTCCGTATTAAGGTGTGCTGGCTCGAGGAAGTGGGTGATAAGAAATTGCTCTTCTTATCACTTTAATGTGGTTATTCTTGGTTTTGTGCCATTCCGGAGTGTTGTAACCTCTTCTCTGGATTCTCCAGTTCTCATAAAGCTCTTTTGGTCCATGTGCGGTCCTAAATCAGTATTCACTTAAGTCTAATTTTTTTTATAGCAAGATAAAGAAATATGGAACTTGACATAAAAAATGTATTCCATTTATGTCCTCACTTTTTTTTTTATTTCTTGTTAACATTTTATTGAAGTATCACACACAGAGAAAAGTGTACACATATTTATAGCTCAATACATGTGTTATAAAGGGAACATGCTCATGTATCTAGTACCCAGAGCAAGATCATGGTTAAATGCATGGTACTTTCTTTTGAAGGAAATGGCTAGTGCTAGTGTAGGTAGTAACAGAGGCAAAATTCAGTTCAATTGTCAAAACATTTTCAGATAATTAAAACTGTCTATAAATGAGACAAGCATCCTTGCAAAGAAGAAAGATTCTATGTGATTAGAATTGTTTGTGGATACGAAAGATGGAATTCTTGAGTTGTTGATTGGACTGGATGACTTCCTTGGGTCTTTCCAACCAAAAATGTATGTAAAATCAAACTCTGAAGATCAATGTTCTAATGGTAATATCAAGGCAATTACAAACGCAGGAACCTTCTAATAGAGAACCAAGGTAGCCACTTGAGCCTAAAGACAAAGAAAATGATGTTCATCCAGTTGAGAAAGAAAGAAGTGTACATGAATGTTTATCAAATTCCTCAGTCACTCATAAGTTTCAGAATGGCATCAGACATCAGTTCGATTGGAAATAACTCTACATCTGTTTTTCATATACAAGTAACTGAAAGAGTCAGTCATAAACAAGCACCTCCTCCAGAATGCTAAATGTATAGGTAAGTTTCTGAATTATTTTCTAAAATATACACTCTAGTAATTTTAAAACCCCAAAGTAATCATATGATACTGCTGAAGCTACAGAACATTACGGAATGTTATCGTCTTCATATTCACTCAATTGTTTAACTAAATATGTTACACAAAGTGATGATAATGTCTATAGAAATCAGATAATGCACTTTTTACATGTAGAATAATTTGTTGAAATCTTGTGCGATTTGATGATTCAACAAATGCCTTGCACATAATCAATTACAATATCAGCTACCATATCATATCTATTATTGGTTTGATAGAGTAGATGTCACAGTTTAGCACTTGTTTTAAATTTATATCTGAAATTTTCTGTACTCAAGACATCCAGCATTCTACAAGAAAATTCAATTTGAATAATAGTAGCTTACAAATGCAATTTTTTCTGCATCACTAAAAGGTAAATAACATCATCTGACTTCAATTAAATAAAGTGACACTAAAATCTTCGTAAGCAAAAATATAACAATAGAAATACATTAGCATGGAAATTTATAGGCACACCATAAATTAGGCTTTAGAATGTACTGTAATGAGTGTCAGCTGCTGCAATTTTATTCCTTAAAATGCAAAACAAACTTTACTTGCTAAATTCATGACAGAAAGGAATTATGAAAAATTACATTTCTTTACTATATCCAATTCCAGTGTACTTTCAATTAGATAAGAGTTTGATTCAGGTGAGGATCCGGAAAATACATAATGCCTGAAAAACAGATACATTTATAGCCACAGGGCATTGTTATATGAGAATGAAGTAATTAGATCTCTAAATTACCCCATTGTTTAATTCAATTCAATTAAATATATCCTCTAAATATCTCTGGTATTTTCAGCAAATTTCCTTAGTCATTACAAGAAACAGAAAGTCAAAAAAGAGTTATCATTCTGGGCAGGCCCAGTCTTATTTTTTTAGAGACTTTAGGTGGGGCTGGGGGAGAGGTCTTCTCTTTTAGAATCCTGTACAGTTCAGAGGCAGATACCCTATGATACAAGAGTCATTTTTCCTGACAGGCACTGTCCTTCTCCTCATCAGCATGACCCTAAGAACTGGGTTGAGCTTGAATGAGTCCAAGTTCTGCATGGGGTTCTGAGATCTTCCTTGAGGTCACCAGTTGTTCAGCTTGCTTAAATCACTTTTTTTTTTTTTTTTTTTCCTTGAGATGGAGTCTCGCTGTTGCCCAGGCTGGAGTGCATTGGTGTGATCTCGGCTCAATGCAACCTCTGCCTCCTGGGTTCAAGTGATTCTCCTGCCTCAGCCTCCCAAGTAGCTGGAATTACAGGCACTCACCACCAGTCCTGGCTAATTTTTGTGTTTTTAGTAGAGATGAGGTTTTACCATGTTAGCCAGGCTGGTCTCGAACTCCTTACTTCAGGTGATCTGCCTGCCTGTGCCTCCCAAAGTGCTGGGATTACAGGCATAAGCCCCCACACCCAGCCTTAAATGACTTGTAACCATTTCCCCTCTGGAATATTGCTGGCCTTTGGCTTCTCTGCTGCAAGCTGAGGACATGTCACTTGTGCTTTGAAACCCCCATCTCCATTGTCACCATCTCCATTCATGCCAAGCTGGGAAAACTTTCTAGTTTCGGTGAAATTCTTCTGCCTTTGTGTTTATGGTTAAGATATTTTATCTATATCTCAATATTCTCATGTCTCTAGAGTTTAGAAAGACTTGCAAGAGCCTTCTGCATTCTACCTTGTTTCAAAACTCACTCAAAACAAGCACAGGTCTGACCATTTGCTCATATGAAATGGGAGGATAGGGAAGTGGGAGTGGTGAGGGAGAATACACAGATTTTAAAACATGTTAATGCCTCAAAATATACCACCCAAAACACCTAACTTGCAGGGTTGTAGTGATACTTAGAATTTCTGCATGTAAAATTTCTTGCATATTCTAGAGTTTTTCTGTAATGATAGTTACTATTTTTATTATCATATAAGACCCTATAAAATTACTCCCATGATTTAGATTTCTGATATTCCTGCAACAATTATTTGAACAAATTATATGTAACAGATGGAAGATATTGAATGGAGTCCCAAGGACTAGCCAGACAGAGAGCTCAATGCAGCAAAGCTAAGCCCCTGATACTTTGAAAATTCAATGAAGGTTTGAATTCTAAAAACTACAAATCAAATTTAAACCTAAACAATGAGCGTGGTTTCTGACACATATATCCAATAAGCAACCTTCCTACATTTCTACTGACATTTTCTTGACATGTTCAGTTCTCAGGTTTATCCCCAAAAGACATGTTGATAATTTGGCAAACATAGCATACATGTGGTGCCTAATCTTTCCAAGGATACAGTTTATTTGAGAGTGGCTACTGTGAGGCTGATTCGAGGGCTATTACTATAAGAGAACGAAGAGGCAATATGAATTAGATCAAAGTAGTAATAGTGAGGAAAAAAAGAATTAGATGAATTCTATTTTACATATATATCTTCATGATGAATCGGCTCAGGTCCTATACTAGGTAACAGAAATATAAAAACTAGAATACAACCTCTAGTTTCCAGAATCAGTGGCTAAGTAGATAGTGAAGTCATTTGCTCAGACAGAAAGAACTGGAACTTCAGAAGGTCGCAGAGAATTTTTTTTAGTTTGATTAACGATATGCTTACCAGTTATTTCCATTTACAGGTTTCAATGACATTTCAACTTCACCATTCTTTAATCACTTTCTATACATTATCAATATGCCAATAATTCCCAAATAAATATATCAAGCCTAGACTTTTCTTGAGATTTCACTTTGTTCTTAGTCTCGATACAGGCTCGGGAATTGTTAGCATATCGATGATAATAAAATTTATATCAGTGGATAAAATTACCTAAGGAGAGTCTGGAGTAAATAGGTAGAGAAAAAAAGAAACTAAAACAAAACCTGGAAAACAGTAATTATAAGATGTCAGCAATATGTCACTGTAGAGCTAACAAGTATTGACTGCTTTTCTTTTTCCAGAACTGGGCTAAGACTATTTTATATGTTATTTCATTTAACCCCTGTAGCAAGGATGTCTGTAATAATGCCATGTGGACACAGAACATATTCTAGTATTTAATGAGATATGATGTCTGAAATCAGCAGGAAACTTTGAACGATCACCTCTGTATTATTCTCTGCATTATTTTCTTTAGATTTGAGTAGAGGCACAAAGGAAGAAAAACTGGTAAATATTTGCACTCTCCTTAAAAGTTTTTATGTGTTCTGCAAGTCAGAAATTTTTACATCTATAAAAAATCACGGGGGCCAGGCCAAGTGACATTCAGGTTGATAACAGCGCTTTTTGGTTTTAAATGTCAGTGCTTTTAAGCCAGTCCTAATCTTTCTGGAATCAAATAAATGAATAATAAACATTTGCAAACTTTTTCCATGCATACCCTTATTGAAATCATGCATTCATTTAACAGTACTATGCATTTATAATGCTGGCTATTGACCAGAGCGGGTATTATGATCATTCTTCTTTCTCTGCATTCTATCAAAGGTGCTTAATATGTTTTGGTAATTCCTTTACATGTCTGTCTTCCCCATTAGGCTATGGAATCGTCAATGGTTGGGGCATATCTTACTTATTTTGGGTATTGAGAGGTTAGAAATGAACATAAAATATATTATGAAATTAATAAGTTATGCTTTGAATGTTTCACATTTATAAAAATACATTTTTAATAATTTGTGAAGGGTTAAAACACAATGATTGTCAGGAGACACTTTCTTTGAGGCCATGGTTAATGGCAGAAAAAAGATGGGTCTGGGAGGTAAATACAAATTTGAGTTCTCACCATATATTAGCTTCCTCATTTTTCGCTTTTATCCATTTCATCTTAATTGCCCTGGTCCATTTCTACAACCACTTGCTTGCAAAGGACCTTAGCTTCCTTGCCTATCCCTCTGTCCTTGGTACTTACCTGGTAAGACTCTAGCTCTAGATAAAGCCAAATAACTCCCTCCTCCGTGCCTTAATCCATGAAACATGCTAGAGGGAAATCAACCAACCAGTCTCCCTGCTTTCAACTCTGAATTAGCTAACAGAAAACCTCAAAGATACGCTCAAGATTTGCAGCAACTTTACTATTTTTATCTAGCAAACTTGAGATGCCATTCACTAATATTATTTTGCAATATCTCTCTCTTCAAACTGAGAAAAATCATCAGATGCTAAATACATTGTCTTCACATCATCAATTTGTAAGGAGACAGCACATGAAAACCTTACAAATGGTCTTCAGAGGGACATGGTGTAAGAATAATAACTCAACTTAAAAAAATGTTAGCTTATCTAACTACATTTACTTAAAAATTGCAGGCCTGCTAATATCTGCAGACCTTTTGGGTAAATCTGACTACATATATCAGTAGGTACAGGAATTTAAGTTAGCTTATGTTTTCATTGCAAGTCTTGGAATCATGGCCCTAATCTTACCTTAATCTGGTGTAGTCTACCAACTCCGTGTTCTATCTTCTACCCATATTATGCTTCAAGTACTTCAACTGGATTATTTCATCTATGTATTAAAAGAAAGTTTATGGAGTGTCATCTATGTGCAAGGCACCATTATAGAAGCTGGTGTAATAGTAGTGAAAAATACAAAGTTCCCCTACTCATGAAGACAATATTCTGGTGGGAAGAGTTAGAAAAAACAAACACACATACAAATGGGTAATAGAATGATGAGTGTTATGAAGAGGAATAAAGCAATATGGGAAATAACAAGGTCCATGCAATTAAGATTTCATTTTATAAGATTGGTAGAGAAGACTTTTTAAATAAAATAATATTTGAGTAGAGTCTCAAAAGCTGTGGTATATATCATATGCATGTGAGAAAAACACATGAGGAGGGGACAGCAGGCACAATGGCCCTGAATTGGTGCATGAGAGAAACAAAAAGCCGGTATGACTAGGTACAGAGTGATCAAAAAGAAGAGTGTTGAGGCTGGGTGCAATGGTTCATGCCTGTAATCCTAGCACTTTGAGAGGCCAAGGCAGCCACATGGCTTGAGCCCAGGAGTTCTAAACCAGCCCATCTCTCAACAAAAAAATTAAAAAAAAAAAAATAGCCAGGCATGGTGGCACATCTCTAAAGTTTCAGCTACTCCAGAGGCTGAGGTGGGAGGATCACCTGAGCCCAGGGAGTTTGAGGTTGCAGTGAACTGTGATCACACTACTGCACTCCAGCCTGGGCGACAGAGTGAGACCATGTCTCAACAAAGAAGAAGGAGAATAAGGAGAAGGAGAGGAAGAGAAAGAGGAAGAGGAGGAGGAGGGTGGGGAAGAAGATGAGGAAGAGGGAGAGGAATAAGAAGAAGGAGAAGATGAGGAAGAGGAGGAAGGAGGAAGAAGAAGGAGGAGGAGGAGGAGAGAAGGAGGAGAAGGAGGAGAAGGAGGAGAAGGGGAAGAAGGGGAAGAAGGGGAAGAAGAAGGGGAAGAAGGGGAAGAAGAAGAAGAAGGAGGAGGAGGAGGAGGAGGAGAGAAGGAGGAGAAGGAGGAGAAGGAGGAGAAGGGGAAGAAGGGGAAAAAGGGGAAGAAG
>NW_012103454.1:2508797-2677129 GCF_000951045.1 Mandrillus leucophaeus
AGAAGAAGAAGAAGAAGAAGAAGAAGAAGAAGAAGAAGAAGAAGAAGAAGAAGAAGAAGAAGAAGAAGAAAGAAGAAAATGAGGAAGAGGAGGAGGAAGAGGAAAAGGAGAAAAAGAAGAAGGAGAAGAAGAAAGGGTAGGCAGAAGAAGAAGAGTGCAAAGTTGTGAATTTAGAGGACTTTGTGTCCATTGTAAGGATTTTCTTACATTTTTTTCCAGAGGAGCAAAATAATCTGATATGTTTTTAAAACAGTAGTGATGACCAGATAGAAAACCAAAGCAATAATTCAAGCACCAGATTATAGTGGCCTGGCTGGGACTGGTAAAAGTGAGGTCATAAAATAGGTTAAATCCTGAATATGCTTTGTTAGTGTGAGGTTTGAGTGAAATAATCTGAAGGTGACTCCAAAGCTTTTGGTCAAGGTAACAGGTAAGAATAGCTGAAAAGCAAGCAGGTCCTTTTTGAGTTGCCTACGATACAGTCAAATTTTTGAGATATTCACCAGGTCATTAGCTAAAGGGCTTCTTGATTTTGGGGAAAATGTTTTGACTAGTTATTTTGACTAACATGTAAATAACAAATCCTGCATGAAATGACTTAGATGATGAATTTCAGTAGAGAGGTAAAGAGGTCCAAGGGCTCAGTTCTGGGACCCTCCAAGATTTGAAACTCAGAGACATGAATAGCATGCAGGAAAGGAGACCTAGAAAAGTCAGAGACAAAGGTGGGGATGAGGGGCTGGATTTATATCTGAGGTTTTTTAAGCCAAGAGAAGAAAGTGCTTCAAGAAGAAAAGGAAGAAATTAACTTGTGAAATGTTGCAGACTGGTCAATTAAGATGAGGACTGAGCCTGGTTGTTGGGTTTAACAACATGGAGGTCACTAGATGCTTTCCTTGAGCTGTTTTGTAATGCAATGAGCATGAAACCTTAATTAGAATAAAGTTAAGTGAGAATGAAAGGAGAAGCTTTGAAGTGAAAAAGGGAGTTTATGAGGTCAGAGTGAGTACACCCCATGGAAGCCAAGAGGATTTTTTCTGCAGAATTCAAGGAAAATCCCATACACTATGAGAAAGGCCACATCCTACAGGACCCTGTGGTACTGGTCAAGAGAGTGCCTACACAGTGCAATATGGCTGCCCCTCTGAAGGACTCCGTGCCCTGACAGCAGGAATCCAGGGGAAGCCCCTCCTCTCCTGATGCCCACAGTCCCTTTCCCACTGTGTCTTGGTATCATTAAGATTCATTTCTGTTCATGTCAGTCACACAAGAACCTTGGGAGTCAACATTTGTCCCTCATCTCCTGGGACTCTAATCCTCATATAACTGGGCAGGTTGACTTTCCTTCCACCTTCTGACACTCCTCATCTCCTAAACTCTTCCACTCTGCACTCTGGAATTTCAATTCCATCAATAGCAAAATCTGTTGTGGCCTCAAATTCTTTTGTGAAAGCTTCCTTTGCTTTCTTGTCCAAAAAAGTCCAAATCTTCCCTAAAACATTGCTCCTGCTGCAGGCACAAATAGTAGCTGTTTTCTCCCCCAAGCCCCTCACAACACCAAGGTTAAAAGATATGGTTCACATCCTCATTGTTCCTCATATTCACTTCCAGATGATTCTTGCTCTCAAATCCCACAAACACCCACTTTTGTTTGTCATGTCATCAGACCCTACTACACACTATTCCTCCTTACAACACTCATCCATCAATGCTTAGAACACTCATTTCATTCTCTTTGGCTCCTAACAAAAGTCTCTTTCCTCAACACTACCTCTGTCACATGTTTTACTGATTTCTATACTCATGTACACGATCCTTTTAATCCCCTAATCCCTTCTTCCCAGGTCCTCCCATGGCAAAGACAAAGAAATGACAACTAAAACCCATTCTGTCCTTCCATGAATAAAATTTCAAGCTAAAAGTGAAGATTCCATGTCACAGAATGTTTCTCCAATTTTTTATTAAGATACAGTCATGTTACTAGTTCTCACTAATAAAATATGATCAAAGCTGATCTGCGCCACTTCAGGATCAAGGCTTTTAAAAGTCAGTTGGCCTCCTCTATGCCCTCTTCACTCTCCTGTCTATAGGATGTAAGAAAAATAAGGCTTTGAAAAAATCTAAAAAGTAGGTGGAGTCTGGGTTCCTGAATCATTTATTGGAAGAAAATTGGCCACCATCTAGAAACGCAGTTTGAAAACGGAGACATGATATATTTTTTTTGGTTGTGTTTACAGCCACAGCCTAACATATCCAAGTAATAAGTCATCTCTCATCCAACAACTTGCCTGGGACCCCGCCTCATCCACCACTTCCATGATCACACCCAGGACCTGACATTGCCAGTAGCTGCACACTTTCTGTGAGCGATATTTCAAATATTCCTCTTTGATGTCAGTGGCATCGTTTTAGCTCCTTCCCATTAGTGGTTACTTACCAACTTTTCAGAACACTATTTCATTGATGCTTACATTATTTTACGGTCCCTCATCTTCATAATACCCTGATTTCTCTTCTTACACAGGTTAAATATAATAGAAAAGGATATACAGGCATATCTTGGAAATATTGTGTGTATAGTTCCAGACCACCACCATTCAGCAAAGATCACGATAAAGTGAGTCACACACATTTTTTCGTTTTCCAGTGCTTAAAACCACTATGTGTACAATATACTGTAATCTAAGTGTGCAATAGCATTATTTCCAAAAAAATAAGGTACCTTAATTTTAAAATATTTGGTTGCTAAAAAATACTAAGAATCACATAAGACTTCATTGAGTAATAATTTTTTGCTGGTGGACGGTCTTGCCTCAGTGTTCATGGTTACTGACTGATCAGGATAGTGTTTGCTGAAGATTGGGCTGGTTGTGTAAATCTTTAAAAATAAGACAACAATGAAGTTTGCCACATCGATTGACTCTTTCTTTGAAGAAAAATTTCTCGGACTAGGTGCAGTGGAGGCTGAGGCAGGTGGATCACAAGGTCAGGAGTTCGAGACCACCCTGGCCAATATGGTGAAACTCCGTCTCTACTAAAAATGTAAAAATTAGCCAGGCGTGGTGGCATGCACCTGTACTTTCAGCTACTCGGGAGGCTGAGGCTGAAGAATCACTTGAGCCCGGGAGGTGGAGGTTGCCATGAGCCAAGATCGGCAAGATCGGGCCACTGCACTCCAGCCTGGGCAACAAGCAAGACTCTGTCTAAAAAAACAAACAAAAAAATCTCTGTAGCAATTAATACTGTTCGATGTTCGACAGCATTTAACCACAGTACTTCTGTCAAAATTGAAGTCAATCCTCTCAACCCCTGCCACTGCTTTATCAACTACATTTATGGAATATTTGTTTGTTGTCATCTCAACAATGTCCACAGTATCTTCACCTTGAGTAGATTCCCTCTCAAGAAACCACTCATCCATAGGAAGCAACTCCTCATCCATTCAAGTTTTGTCATCAGGTTACAGCAATTCAGTCACATCTTCAGGCTGCACTTCTAATTCTAGTTCTCTTGCTATTTCCATCATATCTGCAGTTACTTCCTCCATTGAAGTCTTGAACCTCACAAAGTCATCCATTGAGGGTTGGAATCAACTTCTTCCAAACTCCTGTTAATGTTGATATTTTAATCTCCTCCCTTGAATCACAAATGTTCTTAACGGTTTCTAGAATGGTAAATTCTTTTCATAAGGCTTTCAGTTTACTCTTCCCAAATCCATCAGAATCACTATATATACAGCAGCTATATCCTTGCAAAGTGTATTTCAAAAATAAAAAGACTTGGAAGTCAAAATTCCTCTTTCATCCATGAGCTACGTAATGGCCACTGTGTTATAACTTGTGAAACAGTGCCTGTTTCCTTGTACAGCTCCATCTGAGCTCAGGTGCATTGTTCATGGGAAGTCATATTTTGAAAGGAACTTTTTTTTCCCATAGTGATCTTAAAATAGTCCGTAAACCGTGCTGTAAACAGATGTGCTGACATCTAGGCTTTGTTGCTCCATTTATAGAGCACAGGCAGAATAGATTTAGTTTAATTCCTAAGGGTGGTAGGATTTTCAGAATGGTCAATGAGCATTGGCTTCGTCTTAAAATCACCAGCTGCATTAGCCTCTATAAAGAGAGTCAGCCTGTCCTTTGAAGTTGGGAAGACAGAGGCTTCCAAAGTTTGAGAAGTTTGGAGAAGCATAGCCTTCTCCTCTGTAGCAATGAAAGTCCTAGATTGTATCTTCTTCCAACGGAAGGCTCTTTTGTCTACATTGAAATTCTGTTGGTGACTGTAGCCATTCTCATCAATGATCTTAGCTAGATCTTCTGGATAACTTGCTGCACCTTCTTCATCAGCACTTGCTCTTCACTGTGCACCTTTATGTTATAGAGATGTCTTTCCTTAAACCTTATGAACTAACCTCTGCTAGCTTCCAACTATGTTTCTGCAGCTTCCTCACCTCTCTCAACCTTCATAGAATTTAAGAGTTAGGGCCTTGCTCTGGATTAGGCTTGGGCTTAAGAAAATATAGTGACTGTTTCGATCCATCCAGACCACTCAAACTTTCTCAATATCAGTAGTAAGGCTATTTTGCTTTCTTATCATTCCTTTGTTCACTGGAGCAGCACTTCTAATTTTCTTCAAGAACTTTTTCTTTGCATTCACAGCTTGGCTAACCAACTCATACAAGAGGTGTAGCTTTTGGCCTAGCTTAGCCTCCAACATGCCTTTCTCACTAAGCTTAATCATTTCTAGCTTTTGATTTAAAGTGAGGTTATGTGTGACGTTTTCTTTCACTTGAACCCTGAGAGGCTATATTGTATGGTTATTAATTGGCCTAATTTTATTATAGGTGTGTGTCAGGGAATAGGGAGGCCTAAGGTGAGGGAGACAGCTGAGGAAATGGCCAGTTGGTGGAGCAGTCAGAACTCACACATTTATTAAGTCTGCTGTCTTATATTGGTACAGTTCATGGTTCTCCAAAACAATTAAAACAGTAGCATTAAAATTGCTGATCACAGGCCAACATACATATATAATAATAATGAAAAAGTTTGAGATATTATGAGAATTACCAAAATGTGACACAGAGACACAAAGTGACTACATGCTGGTTAAAAAAAAAAAAAGGGTGCTGATAGAATTGCTCAACACACGGTTGCCATAAACCTTCAATGTGTAAAAAATGCAGGCCGGGCATGGTGGCTCACACCTGTAATCCCAGCTCTTTGGGAGGCTGAGGTAGGCAGATCACTTGAGGTCAGGAGTTTGAGATCAGCCTGGCCAACATGGCAAAACCACACGTCTACTAAAAATACAAAAATTAGCTGGGCATGGTGTTGCATGCCTGTAATTCCAGCTACTTGGGAGGCTGAGGCATTAGAATCACTTGAACCCAGGAGGCGGAGGATGCAGTGAGCCGAGATTGTGCCACTGCACAACAGCCTGGGTGACAGAGCAAGGGTCTGTCTCAAAAAACAAACAAAGAAACAAACAAGTAAACAAAAAACTGCAAGATCTGTGAAGCACTATAAGGTGAAGCACAATGAAACCAGGTCTGCCTGTACTCCTAAGCATTGTCCCTGTCACTTTGTCACAGTTAGTTGCTTAAACCACAACCCTAGTTAAATTTGGTCCCCCCCAATATTGTGTCTCTGTACTGAGAGAGCTGAATGGGGATGGGAAAAAACCAGAGAACCATGATAACTAGTTTCTCCTAAATTCCCTGACACTAACTTCAGTTAAACCCATAATGGTGACACAAAGTTTTTCTAGATTTCTTAAGTCATCTATTCTCTCACTGCCTTTTATCTTCAAATGTACACCACCAAAAACTCATTCTCTATATAAGCTGGTGTTGCGTTTTGTTTCACTGAAAATACTGAGGCCATCCCAAAAATCCTCCATAAGATCACCACCACTTACAGTTTCAGCATCTGTACACACATACTTTGCCTTCTTTTTTGTACCTATGAATAAATTTCATGTTCTACTAGCCAAGGTCAAGATGTCTGCACTAGAATTCATTTCTCTCCCGCCTACACTCAGGAATATTCTTCTAGCAATTCTCCCTTTTTTCATGTCTGAAGTTTTCATCTCTAGTAACTCACTCTCCACAATAAATATTACTTCTCTTATCTTAGAATGCTACATTTACCCCATTCCTCCTTCAGTTACTATGTAAAGTTTTACAGCAAAATGTGTACAAAGCATTTCATGTGCACAAAGAAAAAATGTATACAAAGTTTTATTTGTTGTCTCTGATTCTCTTCCCCAAGTTTTCTATTCACCCCAATCTCAGTTTTGCCTCCCACTGCAGCTGTGTCCATCAACAAAACCCCTTAACATCACCAAATCCAGTGGCAATTCTTCGCCATCTGCTCACTTGACACAACAGCATGACAGAGTAGTTATGATTCTTGGAACCATTTTCTCCTCTAGGCTCTCAGGACTCTATATATCGTGGTCTTGTCCCAACTTCTCTTTCTTGTCTCTCAGTTTTCCTTCATGGTTCCTCTTCCTTCCCCTCACTTCCATTTCGTGTGTCCCAGTGTTTAGTCTTTAGTCTCTTTTATTTCTTATCTAAACTCTTGGTTGACTACCTCAATCAATTTCATGGCTTTGAAAAACATACATAAGCTTTCACTTATTACAATTTATATATTCTCTGAACTCTAGGCTCATCTATTCAACCCTCTATTTGCTATCTTAATTTGGATGTCTAACAGCCATCTTAAGCATTATGTGTTCAAGATTAACTCCTAATATTACCTTCCATCAAAAACCCACTGTTGCCGGGCATGGTGACACATGCCTGTAGTCTCAGCTACTCGGGAAGAAGAGGCAGGAGGATTGCTTGAGCCCAGGAGTTTGAGGCTGCAGTGAGACTTTTACAAACAGAGTGACTCTGTTTCTAAAAAACAAATCAAATAAAATCATAATGTTCTTCTCATAATCTTACCCATCTCAATAAAAGGCAGATGAGTTTTTCCAAATGTGAAACTCAACTACCTTGGAGATTCCTTTAACCACTTTTATTTACAATACACCTGTAAACCTCCAGCAAATCTTGCCAGCTCTACTTTTGACATATACCCAGAATCCAACTGCTTCTCACTTCTTACTGCTACTACTGCTGGGCCCTGTCCCCCTCACCTTCTATACAGATTCTTGTTGTTTGGGTTGGTCTTCTCTAGATGCTGCCTTTGACCATCAACAAGCTGCCAGGATTATCTTTTCTAAATCTTTGGCATAATGTTACCTTTTTGGTTAAAATCCTATAGGGATTTTTATCTCACTCAGTGTAGAAGTCAGTTTTTTGTTTTGTTTTGTTTTGGTTTGGTTTTTTTTGCTACGAAACACTATTTTACCTCCAAATTCTGCCATTAATTCTTTGAACTCCTCTCCTATTGCTCATGTTCTTATCCTGAGCTCTTTATTTCAGCCACACTATTTCTAGACGGCCTACGCAAACCGCTGCTTCAGAGCCCTTGCAGCAGGAGTTACATGTTCATTCCATCTTTACTCAAATGTGAGTGAGGCTTTTATTGGCTATCCTTGTCTCCTTTTCTTGTATATTCATTATAGGCAGAATAAAAGATGGCCACGTCCTAATCCCCCAAACCTGTGAATATGTTAGGTAACATGGCAAAGGGGAATTAAAGTTGTAAATAGCATGAAGGTTGCTAGTTAGTCAACTTTACAATGAGGACATCATCCTGGATTATCCACGTGGGTTCCACAGAATTCCAAGAGCACTTCAAAGTAGAAGAGCAAAGCAGAAGAGGACAGCCAGGAGGGAAACGTGACTGCGGAAGAAACACACAGAGACAGGCAGCTTTGCCAGTATTGAAGATGCAGGAAGAAAGTCATGCGCCAACAATGAATGTGGATGCTCCACAGAAGCAAGAAAAGGCCAGAAAATGAACTTTCCCCTAGAGCAACCTGATGGGAATGCAGCCCTGCCAACATCCTGATTTTAGCCCAGTGAGACCCATTACACCCTGGGTCTATATGACTTTACACAACCAAAAGGTGGTAACTTCGTGTTGTTTTAAGCTCTTAAACGTGTGGCAATTTGTTACAGCAGCAATAACAAACTAACAGCTATCTAAAGTTTAACCCACTTCTCAACATTCCTTTACCCTCACTCCTGTTTTATTTCTGCCATAGCATTAATTTCTTACTAATGTACATTATAATTTGTTCATTTTTCCTGTTAATCCTGTGTCTCACTGGAATACAAGTTCCGTGATGGCCGTTAAGAACAGATATTTTTTGCCTTTTTCACTGATTGCTGTATCCCCATCGCCCACAAGTGTGCCTAGAGCATGATAAATATTTTATTAAAATAGTTGAATGAATACATTGAATATGTGTGTGTGTGTGTCTGTGTGTCTGTGTGCTGATTGGTTATATTTAATTTAGATTCTCTCCATTGTTTATCTTGTGCTTATTAAGGACCTTTCTTATTTACTTACTGAGTTATTCAATAATTACTACTTCTGCCTTCCAGTAAATCATCTTGCAGCCTGAGTTCTCACTTTCTCAACCCTAGTTTACTTGATCCTTCTCCCTATAATTCCATATATCATTTGAAGCAAAAATTGCCCTTTTTAGATCACTTTCGAAAACACCTGCTCGCTTAGAAAGTATATCAGGAACTAAGGCATTTAGTGATTGTTGATATGCACTTGTTAAACATTGCTGGGTGGTCAGCACTATGCACATAATGGATTACATTGCAAAATCTTTTATGATATATTTAATCTTAATTTGTTTTTGATGAATAACAACAAAACATATTAATCTTATAATTAGCAATAAATGAAAAACATAAGTTTATAATATTAATTTTATAAAGTAATGACTATATATGTTGGAGAGACAAGGTCACACATATACAGATGCCATTATATGCTTTTACCCTAAAAAACTTAAAAAGGTTCACCCACTTTCCTACCTAGATTTTATTTTGCTTTCAATCATTTTTCTTACCTAAATTTATATTTCAATACTGTATTTTATCTTCAATATTATACTTTTTAAAGTGCTAGCTTCTCAGGAAAATAAAATTGAATTTACCCTTGAAATCATTTTTCATATGTATAATGTGGTATCTACTTTATTCATACTACGTTAGATAGTAGGCAATAGTTTGAAGTGGCTGATTGCCCTGTTCATACTATTCCAAGCAATATCTAAAGACAAATGCACTGAACAAACTGAGTTAAACTTTATCTGCTGAAATTTGCAGTTTATGTAGTGGCTTATGAGAAGAAACACACACACTGATTGAATAGAAAAGGATTTTTCCCCATTAAAACATCCTTATGTATTCTGATTGTGATTACATGGAGGTCATTTTTCAAAATGTCAAATGGTTTCTTATCAGAATAAGAATGACACAAGCTGTGGTCTGACTCATGTGACACTGAATCTCAAAATGAGTCACTAAAGTAAATTAAAAAGTGAGAGCTTTGGAGCAAGTTAGCACCCCCTCCTGAATCCTGCCTTGTAGAGTGTCATGATATATTGAACAATCAAGAGCACACTATACAAAACACACACACACACACAATTAGTATTTACTCCAGAATTACATTATTGTAAAATCAACGAGTTGACTTCATGTATGAATTTTTCCATGCAACGCTTCAGAGAAAATTTTGTGTAGTCAAACTCATCATTAGTCCATCCCATTGGGTAATTACAGCATTCAAAATTCATGCCGACTATTATGGCCATTTATGTTCATAATAACATCTGTCAATCTTCCAGCTATATTCGTCTCGTACAAGTAATAGTGCCATTTCATGTAGAAATGAAAAATATGTTAATTAAAGCAAATTGAAATTTTTATTTCCCATAATTTGAATGACTATCCAAAGAATTGGAAAATAAGTGATTTAAATAAAAACAGATATCTAAGATTTTAAGATAAAGTTTGCTCTAATTTTTTAGACCATTTTAATTAGTTCTCAAATAGAGTCCAAACAAAATAGCACACTACTTCCTTTACTATGGTTTTGCAAATACAGCTGTGATGATAATTCGTCAACATTGTTTGGCAGAGGCCAATTTCATTTGAAAGTTTATGAGTTTCGCCTGTGTTAGTTCTGCGAAGATTGGCTTTAATTTCAAAAATCACCTTACAAGCCATCGACCAAATGCTTTCTGTTTTGTTTCGCAATCTAAGTAATAATAAAGTATCATACGGGTTTTAAAAAACATCCTTAGAAACCACTTACCTTCATCCAAAGTTGTATTTAAATCTATAGGTGAAGACACCTAAAGTAGAATGGTAAACTTCATCCATGACCCAAACTGGCAAATGAAAATAACCCAAAATATTTTTTGTCAGCCAGCACAGTGTTTTGTAGTCATTGTTATGCCTGTTTCTGTTTTTTACATGATGTGAGGATAAAATGAACAAAATCTGAAAATATCTCTGGTTAGAAGCTTCCTTTCATTTTCAATAATAATCCCCTCTAATAACTTTTTTTTTCAACTTTCTGCCTTCCTTACCAATTGACTATTCAATATCATATGGTACGGTTTATCTCAGACCCAGAGCTTTTCCTCAAATTGTTATTATTTTACAACTACAATGCAAAACAACTGTTTGTATTATTATTAATCCAGATTTAATTTATTCATTTATTAAAGAATACTAAACCACCTGAGCACATAAATAAAATGTACTTTTTAAAGGAGAGTGAAAAACAATCCTTTCATCATGATTTTATCTTCTGTATTCAATGGTTTGACCTGGCAGTTTGTTTGTTTGTTTATTCTTCAACCAATTTAAAAAAGAAAAAATACCCTGAGAAGGACATGTGTATGCTATCAGCTAAGCAGCACTGGTGCTTTTCCAATCAGATGACAAAGCCAAGTCAAGTAAATATTCTTGAATTTGTTAATGTATAGAACTAGATTGTAATACTATATGTTTCACAGGATTTTTGTTAAAATGAAGTGGAATAATTTGTGAAATGTTAGGCCCAATATCTGGTAAACAGTAGGCTGAGTGGTTCAGAGAGCAGGTTAATTTTGTTAATCTATCGATACCTTTATGCTTAGGACAATGCCTGGGACACTGCGGGAACTCAATTATAATTGTTCATTGAATCAATGAATATATGAATAAAACCTGCTTTCTATTTTTGACGTCTAATCAGGGATTATTAGTACAAAGACACGGAATTGGGGATGGAGATAAATCGATGAATAAATCAATGAAAATGAAAGAAGAGTCATTGTATAGAAATATCAAGAACAATAAATACACAGGTAGTTAAAGTAATATTTGTTTGGAGGACATAAATAATTTAAAGACAAATTCTGTCTTTATACATTAGGTTTATCTATTACTAAAAATAGTAGTTATCTATCTCTTTAAAATGTTGACTGCCTAAAGTTCTAGAACATAGAGTGAGAACTAGAATTTTGTTTTGTTTTCATTTTTAGTTTGTATGTGTTAACAAAATACTACTGCAAAAATGTCCTTCTCCACTGACTTTAACTGATATCCGGTAAATGTGTAATAGCAGCAACTGGAGTCAAACCTAGATTTAAAAGTGACATATGATTAGAAAAAGGGAATTAGGGATATACATTAAATATAATAATCTGTCACCTAATACATGGAAAAAATAAAAATACTTTTCATGGTAGGAAAAGGACCACTTCTCAGACAATGCTCCTTTCTTACACTCGAAAACATCAGCAGTGATAGATGACCTTAAGAGGCTGTCTGTATTCACATTCTAGTCATCCTGAAGGCCTTTTGTATATTTCTTAAAATAGTTAATGAAGAAAAGCCTTGAAAAGAATTTTAGCAATATCCACGGTCCTAAGTTTAGAAATCAGTTGTATCTAATGAAAGAAACCTGATAAGCTGGCTTAATATTCAATATATGAGCTTGTTTTCCCATTGGCTCACATCTCACATTTAAGGCACGTAGAATGTACTTTTCAGGGAATGATACATTTGTGGAGTAAAGATGATACACTTCGCAAATATTCTTTGTGACAGATCATTCAAATGTTATGTCCTATTTAGAACTCTGCTGCAACTTGACTGTGTGGATGCTGTTAAGGACTGAATGTCTGTGTCCCCCTAAAATCGTATGTTGAAATCTTAACTCCCACTGTAATGAAATGAGGAGATGGGGACTTTGGAAGACGATTAGGTCATGAAGGTGGAGACTCATAAATGGAATTAACGCCCTTAATTCCATTTATGAAGTAAGAAACCCCAAAGAGGTCTCTTGCTTCTTTGCTTAACCTGGTGAGGACATAGCAAGAAGACAGCCTCTATGAAACAGAAAGTGGACACCCACCAGACACTGAATCTGCCGGCACCTTGCTCTTGGACTTCTCAGCCTCCAGAACTATGTGAAACAAACGCTTATTGTTTAAGCCAGCCAACTTACGGTATTTCTGTTACAGCAGCCAAACTGACTAACACAGATGCTGAACTAGTCTTTCCCATTGCTGATCACACAAAAAACCTAAAGCACATTTCCGGCCGGGCGCGGTGGCTCAAGCCTGTAACCTCAGCACTTTGGGAGGCCTAAGCGGGCAGAGTGCTTTAGCCCCCTGTCTCTTATACACATCTAGATGTGTATAAGAGACAGGGGCCACAGAGCGAGACTCCATCTCAAAAAAAAAAAAAAAAAAAAAAAAAAAAAAAAAAAAAAGCACATTTCCACACCTGTTAAAATAGTTTCAGAAATTATGATCATTCCAAGAAAAATCAATCTAGATTATTTAAGTCTATATGTTTTTCTAAAGAGAGTATGTTAAACATTAATCATATTTTTAAAGTCACTTTATTCTTTTTCAGAATTGAACTGGTCTTTATTTAAATCATGTATCTATTTATTACCACTAAAACTAAATGGACTTATTTTTTAAGAAATAGAAGTAGGGCCCAGAGAGATTTCTTTCCTTGTTTTGCTTTCAAAATCCATTTTCTTTTGCTACTAAAGTGTGCTTTTCACCTTCAGAGCAGAGGGAGTAAGTTTTATGAACTCTTGCACTCCTTTATATATAGCGGCAACCTGAGTAAATACAGTAAAGATGCAACTAGAAACCTCATACTTTGGAAGATGATGTTAGTGTACAGAATCTGACTATATAACTTAAAACTCTTGGTGGTAAAAATTTATAGCATCACGAACAATTTTCTATACCCCAGCACTGAGTCCTGCTTCAGGAAGAATATTCTTCTATCAGTAAGAAAAATTGTTTCTAAGAGAAAATGTTTTTATACCAATACAGGTCTTGTGTTTTCGCTCCTTATCTAATATTCTAGACTTTCTCTTTAAAGACATTTTTCATTCTGCTGGTTGGGATTTATCCAGATCTCAGTTAAATCACTTATAGTTAAAGGCACTTTTAGAGATTTATAAGGTTAAGGACTTTCGATGATGTAGACATTGCATTCAGTATCTAAAAGTTATTGTCCCTATAAGTCAAGTATATTAAGTCAAACTTTTAAAACATCCTGGTATTTATATTAGATAATACATCAGAATAAATTCTGAAGATTTTGAAATAGACTATATATTTACATTCTGTATTTTGTAGTTGAATGCATCTTGTTTGGTTCTGGAGCAAAGTAAGACATAATCTTCCCTAAATTAAGCATAAATGGCATTCTAAATTCATACCAAACTTATACATGTACTAATGGCAGTCAAGGAGATATTCCCAACAATATTACACAAAAATTTGTATAAGCTTCAAGATTCATTATGGATTTCTGATATGCAAAGTATGATGTATTTTTGAATAAGAATACAGATGGAAGTTCCATTTTAGCTCAGTTTTATATTTCTCAAATTTACTTTCTCTCTGATGCCTAATTTAACTTTTCGACAAACAAGCACTGATAGCAAACATGGAAATAGCTGGGAAAATTGACTACATTGATCTCTGTGGGACTAACAAAGATTCTCTCCTTGACCAAACTCCAGCCGGGCTCCTCTGGGCCTCCTGTTCCACTAGGCTTTGACTTCAACTAGGCCCATAAAAATTTCAACAAACACTAACATCATTTCTAACACCTCCAGGCCACATCCTTAAGATGACCCTAGGCCCCCTTTATAGTGCCTGCTTGAGAAAATTCAAGGCTGCAAAAAATTTTACTATTTGTTTCAGCCAACACCTGAGGACAGAGCCTCTGTCTCCCATTCTCTCTGGGATGATAAATATCTATAATCTTCAGCTAGCAAGCACAGCTGGCCTAACCACAGTCACACTAACTAACTGTTTGTATTTTTTCACATCCTTGACTCTACCAAACTCATGCTCACCTCCTTTCTTATTTATTCCCTTGTTCTCTCTTTAGAATTTCCTGTCACCTCTGTACAAATCAAAGTTGAGTTCAGTCCACAATGGACTCTTTTTTCTATTGCAATAAGTATCACTGATTGAAATGAGTCCTTAGCATTTTAACTAGTGTCCGCCTTTATCATTGATAAAATAATTTCTTTATGTAGGATTCAGCATAATGGGAGAAATGAGCCAAATAGCTACCCACAAGGATAATGTTTTTCAATATTGATTGTATCTAGATGCCACGAAACAATTGGCATCACTTATGCGTTCACCCTTTCCAACCTTGGCAATCCATTTTACATTGCCCTGACTCTGTCTCATTATTGACAGAGAGCTTTTCAAACTGCTGAGCCTCTGTTTGTGTTTCAAAGGGAGTTTAATTTACCCTTCCTAACCTTCTACAAAAAATATGATATCCTTATGTTTACACAAACCTACACACAGAGACATGTATGTTCACACTCATACACTTTCATGAAATACTTCACAAATTAAGATTACCAGCACTCATAGCCTTCCTATGGGCAATGTCTAGAAGAAATCTCTCATATCGCATACAAAAGCAATAATATTAATGGATAACGCATATTTTTCAGGAGAGGATAGAAAATCTGTGAATCATTAAGAAAGCAATGTTAGGGCTGGGCACGGTGGCTCATGCCTGTAATCCCAGCACTCTGGGAGGCCGAGGCGGGCGTATCATGAGGTCAGGAGATCGAGACCATCTTGGCTAACATGGTGAAACCCATCTCTACTAAAAATACAAAAACAAAATTAGTCAGACGTGGTGGCGGGCGCCTGTGGTCCCAGCTACTCGGGAGGCTGAGGCAGGAGAATGGCGTGAACCGGGAGGCAGAGCTTGCAGTGAGCTGAGATCGCTGCTACACTCCAGCCTAGGCCACAGAGCGAGACTCCATCCCCCCAAAACAAACAAACAAACAACAACAACAAAAAAAAACAAAAGGCAGTGTTAGAAACTAAGGTTTGGCACCACAATACATTGATTAAGAATAACAGATGTTGTCAAGAAGTTTATTTTTTACATTTTTACCCTTATATTTATAAGATTAATTGAATGTCAATTGAAATTTCTAGTGGGATTGACTTTTCAATTAAAAAAATGATGTCGCAGTTTATTTACAAGAGTGGTTCTTGAACAGGAATTATGTACCCCCAGAAGACACTGGACAACTTCTGGAGACATTTTTAGTTGTCATAGCCATGCTTATTCCTACTTGTATCTAGCTGGTAGAGGCCAGAGATCCTACTTAACATTCTCCACTAAATAGCGCCTACAAGAAAGAATTACCTGGTCCAAAATGTTAAGTTGCCAAGGTTGAGGAATCTTGATTAGAATATGAAGGTCAGAAAAATGACAACACAAATTTTTTTAACAAAGAGTAAAAACATGACGTTCAAATCTAAAAATACTATATTGTTCTAATAATTGAGTGATATTGATGTCAGAATTGACAGAAAATTCATTGAATAGGATTGATAAAACTGAAACTAACATGTTGTAAACTAATGTAATTTGGTCCAATGTTTCTAGTTTGACAGCAAGTACCAGAAACCTTTTAAAAAAAACAGTGCATCTGGGGCATGATCAAAGGAAATTAACAAAATTGTAAATAATAATTTTTGTACAGCAATACTAATAGTATTAACATAAATAGAGCAGAGGATAGCCCTAAATAACCACATAAAATTCAAGGAGAGAATAGTCTTAAAAGTTTAAAAATAAATGAAATGCACCTTGTATCTATTATACCTCATTTTCAGTAATTCCTGATCCTCTCACTGTCTTGTCGTCATGGCAAACAGTAAGTACAATGATGGACCACGTGCCATGTCCAACCAGGCTCTTCCCCAGAGAGTGCTATCTTAACTTAATGACTTACCCTCTGTGCCTCCTCCCATCTCCCTATCTACCTCTAATCCATTAATGTTTGACCATTTGCTAACTCTTCATGTATTAAGAACTTCCAAAAAAGCTTTTTATTTTATTAATTTATCTGTAATTGACAGATAATAACTGTGTGTATTTATAAGGTAAAATGTGATATTTTGATTTATGTATACATTGTAGAAAGTTTCAACTGTTGGGAAAAGCTGAGTGTTGGAAGAAGCTGAGGCAGGGAGGGTTTGCATGTCTGACATAATGTAAAAGAGTCTTGGAACATGTCCGGGGTCCAGGGTCTAAAACCCCTTGTGGCCTATGGAACATCAAGCTCTGTGCTAAAGGGTTGGAAGACTACCCTGATGCACCATAGTCTAAGCCCAGGGCATAAAATCCTTTGTGGCTTGGACAGAATCCAGGGCTCGTGGCTCTGGAATGCGTCTAGACTTGCTGGCTCCTTGCTCTTTGCTCTCCCAGGATCGATTGTAAATTGAGTTAAAAGAACCTGCTCTCCATTATCTCAAGTAGCAGAGCAAATGCTAAATCATCACAGCTGTAACTCATGTGCTTAATGCAACGTGCCCTTTTGACCTCTACATTCTCACCACCTGGTGGATTACCAATAAATAGCATGGGCTCCCAGAGCTCTGGGCTTTCAAAGCCTCCATGACCGCGATGCCCTCGGCCCCACCTTTCTCTCTCAAACTGTCTTTTCTCAGTCCTTGGATTCCGCCGGACTTCGTCGCCCCCATGACCTGGTGTTGGGTCTGATCACCCCAACATTCAATCAAGCAAATTAACATATCTATTACCTCATCCTCTTTCCATTTTTTTGTGGTGAGAATGTTAAAAATTTATTTTTCTAGCAATTTTGAAATATGCAATACATTATTAACTGTGGTCACCATGCAGTGCAATAGATTATTGCACTAAAAATTATTCCTCCAATCTAAATGAACATTCACACCCTCTGATCAATATCTCCCTTGTCCCTATCCCTTCTCCCTCGCACTTCCCAACCTCTGGTAATCACCTTCCTACTCTCTGTTTCAATGAGACTGACATATTTAGATTCCACATATAAGTGAGATTATACAGTATCTGTCCTTTTGTCTTACTCCACTTAGCATAATGTTCTCCAGTTTCATGCCTGTTACCACAAAGGAGAGAATTTCCTTTTTTAAGGCTGTATAATATTTCATTGTTTAAAATGGAATACCACATTTTAAAAATCTATTTTTCTGTTGATGGACACTTAAGTTGCTTCCATACTTTGACTATTGTTAATAATTCTGAAATAAACACGCGAGTACAGGTATCTCTTCCACATGCCAATTTCAATTCTTTTGGATATATACCCTGTAGTGGGATTGCTGAATCATACAGTAATTCTATTTTTAGTTTTTTGAGGAAACTCCAAACTGTTTTCCAAAATGGCTGTACTAATTTACATTCCCACTGACAATGTATGAGGGGTTCCTTTTCTCCCTCGTCAACATGTTATTCTTTTTTTTTTATTACAGCCACTCTAACAGGAGTGAGATGATACTTCCATGGTTTTAGTTTGCATTTCTCTGACGACTACATTTGTTGAGCATTTTTCATATTCCTGTTGGCCATTTGTATCTCTTCTCTTCAATATGTATGGGTCAAGCACAGTGGCTCACATCTGTAATCCCAGCACTTTGGAAGGCCAAGGCAGGCAGATTACTTGAGCTCAGAGGTTCAAGACTAACCTGGGCAACATGGCAAAACTCCATCTCTACCAAAAAAAAACAAAAACAAAAAATTTAGCCAGGCAAGAATGGTGACATGGCCTGTGGCCTCGGCTACTCAGGAGGTTGAGGTGAGAGAGGATGGATCACTTGAGCCCAGGAGGTAGAGGTTGCAGGGAGCCAAGATCACACCACTGCACTTCAGCTTGGGCAACAGAGTGAGATCCCATCTTAAAAAAAAGAATAAAGAATAAAGATAAAATGTCTTTTCCAGTTTTGCCTATTTTTTAATAGTTTGTAGACATGACTAGAGACACTTTCTTGGCAAAGGCAGTACTAGAATTGGACCTAAAGTGGTTAGAACTTTTAGAGGCAGTTTTTTTGGAAAAGGTGCACTGTGGAGAAGATTTATGTTTGCCACATGAAATGGGTTTGTTAAATGACCAGTGGTGGAATTTGGGGAGGAAGGAGTTGTATTTGTGATATATGGTTAAAAAAATTAAATGGTTAATTAAAACAAGGTCACTTTGCACGATCTAGCATACGTTGGTATTTTCTTTCTTCATTTAAAGCCTTGCTTAGGAATTTGGATGTTGACACCATTTAAGATGTGAGTAAGCTTGACCTGATAGAAGACACAAAATAGTTTCTTGTCACTAGCTGAATCTGTCAGAAAAAGAAATGAAGGAATCTATAAGTTGCTTTTAGATTGATTTATTGCCACGTTTGAACTAGTTTTACCAGAGAGAATTGTTTTTGCCTCATCAGTGTGACTGAATCAGTGGGCTGGAAAATAAAATTTCTGAGTTCCATTTTTACTATGTGCCAGCAAGGAATTTGAACAAGAAACTTTGTCTAACTCCTTTTATACATACAAAAAGTAAATTTTAAAATGTCTAGCTTTCTCTAGTGATTAATGTTTCAGTAACTGACCAAATCTACCAGCTAAAACATAGAGCTGTAATTCACTGAAAACTTCATAAAGATTACATGTCATTTTATAACTGCATTTTAACAGTTTCATTTATTTTGCTTTACTTTAGGAATTATAGAAACATGGTAAATGGAGTACCATTTCAATATGTTTTAGTTTACCAAGCAATACATCATGCATTTTGTCATTGAAGCCTTGTAGAATACCTCTAAACTCAGCAGGCATCTCTTCTAAATGTCTTTAATAAACTCACTCTGCTACTCTCTGGAAGGTGAAAAGTCTGATCCAAACTCAAACCTCTGATTCTCCTACACACCTACCAAGTCAATTGATGACTTTGTTTTTACTTGAATGATATATTAAAATGAGAAGTTTCACCAGAAGGTAATTCCCTTAATTTCCCATGATTTATCTGAATTGTACACATCCTCTGCCCCATTCTCCTCTGAATCCCACCTGCCCCGACTTCTCCTCTTACCCTTCATCATTAATGTATTTGTCCATGAATGGCTGTTTCTCACTACTATTCACACATATTCATTCACGTTAAAACATATTTTAAAATATACTTTTTTCCAACCTGCCTCCCCATGACACTCAAACTTACCGAAAACATTGTCCTGACTCACACCTTTGTTTTACCCCACTCATTTCTGGATGTCAAACTACAAAGTGATGAACGAACCCAGGCACAATGGCAGTACAGGTCCAAGCATGAAGATCTCAGGATGTGGACACACACAGAATGCTGGAAGACTACCTTGTTGTTTCTCACATCTTCAATCACAGAATGCAAAACGAGGCTATCTGAACAGGCCTCAGAATTTTCAACTCATCTCTCCTGCCTTTATGCCATGGGATAATACCCCTTATCACAAATCAGCACCCTTCAGGAATACAGAAATGTACATATATGTATTTAAAGAAATGATAGAAACAGAAAACGGATTTTGTGGGTAAGTAGAAAGACAGGCTGTGAATCCATGGTTCTTGCACATTATTGCTTCAATGACCTCTTCACTCCCATTTTTTAAAAAACTGCTCAGAATAACAGTAATAATATCTTACTGTAAAAAGCAGCTGTATAAATAAATTACAATAATTATATTCCATAACTGTAATCTTATTATTACAGAAAGTATTGTAAATATAGCCATAATATTACAGAGTAAATATTGTGCTATTGAAATGTTAGATATAATGCTCTTCTAGATACAAACCAAAATGTAACTGCATTTTAATACTGTAGCACTTACTAAGAATTATGGAAATTCAGTAGATGAAATACTGTTTTAATATACCGTTTAAATGTTAATACTATTTCATTTTAAACGATGGAATCATTACTTATGAGCATAATAATCAGAATTATCTCCAGAAATGTCTTTTAGACAAGTTCTAATGATGCATTTTTAAAAATTTACTGAATATAGAATAACTTTGTCCTCAGCACTTTCAATAATTTACTAGTGATGTAATTTTTCAAGTTTGTTTACTCATAATAAATTCAAGCATATATGCAAGAAATGCATTTATATAAAAAAAATCACATGATACAAGAAAAGAAGAACATGACAAATGCTTCAAATTGTGATTCTAATCTAATAAAAAACATCACAAACCCTCTGCACTTTGCAAAAACACAGATCATAGTTTTATGAGCTATGGGACCATAAAAATTTCGGTAATATTAGAAAGTTTTTTTCCCTGTACTGCATATTTTTAAATATTTTTTTACATATCTTTATCTCTGAATTTTTCTTTGTGGACACATAGCTTCCAAACGATGGGGGTTGCATTCCATCAAATTAGAACATTTAGTTTATTTTCAATATGTTTGATGAATCCACATATGTGGAAATATTTTGATCAATTTGATTGAGATATAATTTATATCCAGTAAATTGAGTTCTCTTAATTGGCAGTTTAATTAATTTTAACAGTTGATGCACTGGGGAAGCCACTGCTATAATCAAATTACAGAACATTTTCTTTGCCTACAAAGCCTCCTCCCACCTCTTTGCAGGGCCCCTGTGCCTCCACTACCCTGATCCATCCTAGATGACTACTGGTCTGTTCTCTGTTGCTACAGACTAATTGCATTTTTTTTAGAATTGTATATAAAGAAAATCATATCATAAGTTTTGTATCTGGTTCAGTGATTTTGAGACAGACACATGTTGTTTTCTGATTCAATATTACATTTCATTTTATTGATTAGTATTATTCTATTGTTTAAATCTACAAAATATTTTTATCCATTCTTTTGACAGACATTTGGGCTGCTACCAAATTTTGGCTATTATGAATAAAGCTTCCATAAATATTCTTGTAGAAATCCATCTTTAGACATAAACTTTCATTTATACATTTGTATTAACAGAAGTGCAGTTTTGGCCTCAAAAAGTATGTGTATAATTGACTGTGTAAGAAATTTCTAAGGCACTTCCAAAGTTTTAGTAACCGTTTATACAATCACCAGCAATCACTGAGAATTCTATTTGTAACTTTTCACACATTTACTGTTGTCAATATTTCTAATTTTAGTCCTAGTGGGTGTTAGATGACATGTAACTATGATTTTAATTTACATTTTCTGATAACTCACATGCTTTTTATTTTTGGCCATTTGTGTATCTTGCTTTGTGAAAATGCTAACTCAAAGTCTAAAATAATTGCTCATTTTATGTTGACTTATGTGATAGTGTGGGCCTTCCAAAAAGCAAATGCTAAAATGAGATTATACATGCAAAAGACTTTTTGGGGAAACAGCTGTGGGAAAAAAAATAGAGCCACAGAAAGCAGGGCGATCTTTAGCTCCCAATGCTGGTCTGACACCTGTGAAGGAAAGGAAATGGGAAGGAAAGAGAATTGGATAGGAAGAGTCTCAGACCACTGCAGCACCATATGGAAAAGACTTAGTTGATGGGGAGTCCTGAAACCAAAGTAATCCACTAAGGAGTCCCCCATCTTACGGGAATGGGCCTGCATTAGCACGGCTGGTGTGCTCCACCATGGGTAGACCCAGCAGTGGCCAACGTTGCCTCAGGGCAAATGTGAGACAGCAGCAGGGGCCTGCAGTCAGTTGCACCTTCTCAGCAAGAGATTACAGCCCCCACTTCCCACTCCACCCCACAAACCTTCTTTCTGCAGGTTCTAGCAATACTCCTCTGCGGTGCAAGTGCCTCTCCCAATCTCTCTGAGGGGAAATGGAGAAGAGGAAAGTTGGTGGAACTAAGTGCCGACCTGTTTGAAAATTTATGCTCAGGGCCACACTGCTACTCCTTCTATTTCTCCCCCATTATCCATTTTAAAGTCTTCTCATCCTTGCTCTCACCTTGGCAGGTCTTACTGGCTTATCTGGTGTGGCCCAAACTATTATCTCTGCAGTATCTGAGCCCTGGAAATCACACTCTTATCAGGCCAGTATTGCTATATGTATTTAGTACCCAGAGGCACCTAGTACATCACCTGGGTTCAGCACATCTACAGCCACCTGTGTTCATTGATTGGAAGCAGTGTTACCTCTTCTTGTCTACCAGAGTCAATTGCCTCTGATTTATGGTGGCTTCTCTTCTCACCTGCTGGTTCCTGGTCACAAAAAGTCCAAAGAACCCTGGCAGTTGCCATAACTTGTGGCCCAATGGAATTCTTTATTTGACTCTGGCAAGAGTGTGCCCCACTGGGAACCATGACCTTGAGTTCAATGGAAGTCGGAGTTGTGGAAATGCATAACACAAACCATCTCAGTCTTATGGACTGATTGTGTAACACTTTTCATTCCTTGGCATTCTTTTTTATTGAGAACAATCAACCATATAAATCTTTAATTTAATGCATGTAATGCAACCACAAGGATAACATCCATACTTTCAGAGCGTTGCCTCTAAACTGGCATTTTAACTCTGCTTTTAGAAGGCTGTGTCAGAGCCCTATGGGGCCAGCTGCTTCAGGATAATACATTATGTATTACAACCATTGCATTTCATGATCATGGATAACTTGAGGTCTTAGGCTGTGCAGTAAAGAAGAGAAAGCAATAATAGGTGTAAAAATTAAAAAGAAAGATGTAAAAGTGTCTGCATAGAATGAATATGCTATCTTCTTAGTAGAACACATTAAATAATCTGCTTAAAGAAACCAATTGAAACTATTAAGTTGGTTTAGCAGAGCAACAGGGCATAACAGCAATATACAAAAATCAATTGTAATTCTATATACTGATAATAAACAAATGTGAATTTAAATTAAAATCACAACATAATTGCATGAAAAAACATGAAATACTTAAAATATCCAACAAAATATGTGCAATGGATATTTGCACATATTTGTTCTGCAATTATCTTGAAATGATAAGATTGAAATGATAAAACATTGCTTAGAGACACTAAATAAAACAAAACAATGTAGATGTTTAAGCTATTCATGGTTGAAAGACAATAGTAAGAAATTAGGTTTCTCTAAATTAATCTGTAGATTCAACTCAATCCATGTTCAAATCTAGGAAGGACCTTATTTTACAATTACTTTTTTTTTTATAAATTGACAAACTAAGTCCAAAATTTACAAGGAATTATAAGCAACTAAAATAGCCTAAAGAATTTTGAAAATTAAGAACAAATGTGAAGGACTCATATATCCAATTTTAAAATTTACTATAAAGTACCATAAGTCAGCCAGTGCAGTATTGACATAGGCTAGACATATAGAACAACAGAACAGGATGGAAGCAGTGATATGTAAAAAATTAACTTGAAACGGATCATAGGCCTGTACAGAAAACCTAAAACTATAAATCTTCCATAACAAAACACAGGAGAAAAGAATTGTCCTCCGCTTAGGCAAAGATTTATTAGGCAAAAAAAGCATTAGGTTAAAAAATTAAAGAGCATTAATCATAAAAGAAAAAATTCATAAATTACACTCCATCAAAATTTAAAACTCCTGCTTCTGAAATACTCTAAACATGAAAAAGCAAAAGACATACCAGAGAAAATATATGTACTTACCTGTTAAAAAGCTTTTATCCGGAATAAAGACTTCCTTCTAACTCATTAACATGACAAATAATTTAAGAAAGAACGAGAAAGAGAAAGAAGAAGAGATAACCATTAAAGATTTATAAATGGCCAAAAAAAAAAAAAAAAGCACACAAAGCCCTGATCAACTTCATTAGTTGAAATGCAAATTGAAACCTCAGTGAGATAACACTACACATGCTCTAGAATGATTAAAATTAAAAAGACTCGTCAAAGCAAACACTGATAAGGAAGACTTCTGGTGGGAATGCAAAATGGCACAGTCACTTTGGAAACTATTTTGCTAATTCCTTGGATAGTTAAACATATACTTGTCAAATGATTTACCAATATCACTTTTAGACATTTACCCAAGAAAAAGGAACACATATGCTCCCTCATGCATGTGAATGTTCACAGAACTGGAAAGTGACGTGGCCATACCACACCTGGTCTATCACACATGAGTAAGCAAAAAAATGACACATCCATACAATGTAATACTGCTTAGCAATGAAAAGGAAGGAAATATTGATAAGCAAAATATCAATATCTTTTTGTGAAAGAAGCCTGCCACAAGAGACATTGTATTGTATAATTCCACTTATACAAAACTCTAGAAAAAAGTAAAACTATACTGAAGAAAGATCATCAATTATTGCAAGAGATGGGAGCAGGAAATTGAGTAATGGGACATGGAGAAACTGAGGGGTGAGGGCAATTTCCCACATCTTTGATTCTGATGATATTTAACTAATGATATATGTGTCACAAATCATCTAAACATATACATAAAATTGGTGAATATTTCTATGTATGTCAGACCACATGAATGGTGATTTAAAACAAAAGCACATTATCAACGTTGTCCTAATGAACCTTTAGAGGGGTTCAGTTTAGGTAGAACTAATGAAAGCATACACAATACCTTCCAGAATTCCTGCCTAAGGACAGGTGACCAGAGCACTTGTTCAGCAGCTTTCAGCCCCAGTGTGTTTGTTACTTAACCTTGTCCATCATAGCTATGTAGGTTCTTGAGACAAGGCCCTGGAGCAGAAAGAAGAAAGACATCTGCTATCCACAGAGACTGGATTCTTGTTCTGATTAAAAAATATTGTTTTCTTTCTTCCTATTTAAAAAGTTGGCCTTTATCTAGATGAAGTCAAAGTCTTGGTTTACAGCCAAAATAAAAGAGGGTTAAAAATCAGGAGTTTTGCCACAATGAGATACCATCTCACGCCAGTCACAATGGCTATTATTAAAGTCAGGAAACAATACATGCTGATGAGACTGTGAAGAAATAGAAATGCTTTTACCTTGTTGGTCGAATGTAAATTAGCTCAACCACTGTGGATGACCGTACGGTGATTCCTCAAGGATTTAGAACCAGAAATACCATTTTATCCAGCAATCCCATTACTGGGCATATACCCAAAGTAATATAAATCATTCTACTATAAAGACACATGCACACGTATGTTTATTTCAGCACTATTTACAATAGCAAAGACATGGAACCAACCCAAATGCCCATCAATGATAGACTGGTTAAAGAAAATGTGGCACATATACACCATCCATACTATGCAACCAAAAAAGCGAATGAGATTATGTCCTTTACAGGGACGTGGATGAAACAAGAAGCCATCATCCTCACAAACTAACACAAGAACAGAAACCCGAACACCTCATGTTCTCAATCATAAGTGGGAGCTGAACAATGAGAACACATGGACACAGAGAGGGGAACAACATACACCAGGGTCTGTTGAGGGGTGAGGGGAGGGAACGCAGAGGATGAGTCAATAGGTGCAGTAAGCCACCATGGCACATGTATACCTATGTAACTAACCTAAATGTTCCGCACATGTATCCCGTTTTTTTTGTTTGTTTAAGAAGAAATAAAGAAAAAAAAGAATCAGAAGTTTTGGTTGTAATATCAAATTTGCCACTAACTAGCTATATGTATTGCAAGAAGTCAGTTTCATTTCTGTGTCAATTTTTTCTCATTTGTAAATACAGAAGTTGAGTAGTTGTTTTCAACATTTTTTTAAAAACTAATAATACTGGTGTGTTGCTCATCCAACCGAATTTACTCAACCATAATTTATTTGACCACCACTACTGGGGGGGTGTGTATGTTTGTGTGTATATATGTGAATATATATACACACATATATATACACATACATCCATACATACATTCACATATATACACACATCTGCAAATATATGCTAATGAGAACTTCAGATACATGACAATTTTCATGTCTCAGTGATATAACTACAGACAAAAGCAAATAAACTAATCATTTAGTCTACACAGTTTTATCATGGCTAAATGTTCGTTTTCCATTAGCGATTTTGAAATATCAAAAACCAGTTACTGAGCTCTCTCCATTAGTAATTGTTGCCTACCAGTAAGATCTGTCCACTTATGGAAACAAATGTATATGTAATCCCTAAAGGCCCTTCCCCAAATTTTTGATTATTTGATATTATGTCTCTTGATTGCTCTCCAAAGATAGATAAAAACAAAGTAAATTATTGATCTTATAAAATATAGCATTTGTTGGCAGGGCGCGGTGGCTCAAGCCTGTAATCCCAGCACTTTGGGAGGCCGAAATGGGCGGATTACGAGGTCAGGAGATCGAGACCATCCTGGCTAACCCGGTGAAACCCCGTCTCTACTAAAAAATACAAAAAACTAGCCGGGCGAGGTGGCGGGCGCCTGTAGTCCCAGCTACTCGGGAGGCTGAGGCAGGAGAATGAGGCAGGAGAATGGCGTGAACCGGAGAGGCGGAGCTTGCAGTGAGCTGAGATCCGGTCACTGCACTACAGCCTGGGCAACAGAGCAAGACTCCATCTCAAAAAATATCTATATATATCTATATATATAGCATTTGTAATACAATAGTATTAGTAAATTCATGTAAAAAGGAAAACCATGAACCAACTCAATTGCATTTAATACAAAATGTTAACAGTATTTCCAGTTGAGATACCCTCTGAAGAACAGATCAGAACTGTTTTGACTTTGACCATTTGCTGTTACCTATAGGCTTTTAAGCATAGCATTACTTTCCCTCCACTGTGACAAACTGCACAAGAGAAATGGAATGTGGATGGGATTTTGTGTCATCTTCCATGGATTTGATAACTATAGATTTCCCATATTCTACAACACTTTTGTGTTTTCAATGTCCTTATTTTCATAAATAAAAAAATGCTGCAGCTTATCATAATAAATACCAACAACTAAAAACTGGACAGGAAATCAAACAGAGGATTATTCAGTGAGCTACAAAGCCATTAACTGGGATTTTGGAGTGTGTGAATGATTTTTCAGAGAAACTAAAACATGAAGCTAGACTTTAGTAGGTAACTTCCATTACAACCCTCAGTGATCCCTCCCACTTTCAGGTATTCCGTCCTTTGTGACATCTCCTCCCCTTGAGTGTGGGTTAGACCTAGTCACTTGCATCTAATGAGCAGGATGCAGCGTAAATGATTGGATGGCACTTCTGAGGTTAGACTTTTGCTTCTACCTTAGATGATCTCTTCTACTCTTAATTGTTTGCTTGGTGGGAAGCCAGTTACCATATTTTCACCTGCCCTATGCAGAGGTCACATGGCAGGAAATGAACTCAGAGAGATCTCCAGCTAATAACCAGCAAAATCCTGGTGTTTGACAGTAAGCATTTGAGTGAGCTCGGAAATGGGTCTTCTGTGGCCTGGCAATGACCAGGTAAATCACCTTCAAAGCAGATCCTTCTTCTTTCAGGTGAGCCTTGAAAGGCCTGTGGCCCTGGCCATCACCTTGATTTTGGCCTTGTAAGAGACATTGAACCACAAACACATAACTAAGCCACACAGAGATCCCTGATCCAAAGAAATCATGAAACAATAGCTGTTTATTATTTTAAGTTGCTAAGTTGCTAAGTTCAGGGACAATTTGTTACACAGCAATAGGCAACGAATACACCTTGGTTCTTACAGTAAAAAAAAATCACTCACACAAGATCCATAATTCCTGATGACAGCATCAGATACCAAAGCCTATTTCTGTAGTAAAGAGACTGAAGCTTCAGCAGTTTTATTCAGCTGTTTGGGGCCAAATAAAGAGAAAATGGCATTTAAGGCAGATTACTTTTTCTGTAAGTCTTAGCTCATTTGCTTTAACTGAGAGTTTGGCTAATCTCAACCATTTTAGAGCAATCTTAATTATTACAGTATTCTGTCAATAATGCTTTGGTTCATTTATTGTAAATCTGAAGAAAGAAGCTATTTTTTGAAGATTTGTGCAGTTTCTCATAATTAGATAGCCACCTGGAAAATAACTTGAGAATTTCTGCCTTCTAGCTTTCTTTTCCGAATAGATAAGGATAAGTAATAATATTCATTGTAATATTTTGGTGATCAGACATTCTAGTTCATATAGAATGATTTAGACAAGTACTGGAAGTACATTGGGAGCTTCTGACCATCCACAGGTACTCTCTGCTCACCTAACTAGTGTGTATCTCTTGCAAAGTGTTTGTGTTGATTTGATAATTAGCAAAACTTAAATGACCTGCCCAGTTCTTACCCCCACACTTTTTTGATTTTTAGCAGCTAGGCTTTCTAACAATCAGTGTCCACACCCATTCCCATTTGAGGCTCTATCATCATACCCAACCCTAGGAAAGCTGGTGGCAGGACACACACACATACACACACACACACACACACACACACACACACACACAGAGGAACATATGATCTTGTGCATTGCCTACAATCTCTACATTGAATCATTCTCCTAGCTTGTCCCCTCTGACCTTGGGCACTAATTTCTAATTCTTCATTTCCTACTTTGTGTCCACATTACTTCTCTAAACTCTTCTCAATTATCAAGATGTAGCTTAAACATCACATTTTATTTGGCCTTTTAAAAATCTCCCACCCTCATACATAAAAAGAATTACTAAATTCTCAGTACCCAGACATGTTTTTAAACTTTATTGTAGCATTTATAACATCTTGTCTTATTTTATAGATATTTACACATCTGTGTGTGTGTATAAGCGTGTGTGTGTACGTGTGCGTGCACACATGTCCTGCATTAACCTATAAACCCTTTGAGGGCAGGAACAATTTCTGAATCATTTTGCTTGTATTTGTGTAGGTCGATTGTGGAGAGTTCCTTCTGATCACTCTTTTCTGTTCTATTTCTCCCTTTACTATGACATTGCATATCCTTCCATTTACTTTTGCTCTTTCTGATTTGTTTCTAAACAACTTTGTGATTTTGTGTAAGAATTGTATATAAAATAGCATTCTTTTAGAAAAATAGATCAGCTTGTATTTTCAGTGCACATAATTTGGGACCCATCTCATCCACACTTTTTTTGTGCCATCTGTGATTCTTCAGCAACCTAAGTGCCCGCGTATGTAGGTTAACCACAGATAATTCTTTGTCTTTTCCGATCAACTGCCACAAACTGCCTAATTACTGGGCCTGATCCTGTTATTATTGTCACAAGGCTGTCCTTAGCAATGCTGTCTTTATCTGCTTAGTGACTCCCTATTACCAGCTGATTGTTCTTTCTGCTATGCACTGATTACGATTTCTGGTTTCCCATAGGCACTGAACCAGTACAATTTCTAAAAGTTACCTCACAGGCCTGCGTAGACTGTGTATGTCTCCTCATACTCTTCTGGGGTTGTCTTTCAGAGCATCAATATGTTCTGCAAAAATAAGGGGTTAAGTAAATATATACATTTTTATTAATAATAATCAATGTGACACAAAAACATGTCTTAGCTATTTTTTAAATTGGCACATTATAAATGTCAAGTGCCTTCCAATTCAGCAATTGGGTTATGAAAATTAAATCATGAATGTTATATTTTATATCAATTTCATTCTCAGTAGGGAATATTGCAATTGACATTAAGGCAAAATAGGAAAGAGTAACACGGGACATGGGAAGCACAAAGGAACAATTTATTAACAAGCACATTACATTTTGCTATTCTCTAACACAAAATTGAAATGTCATTTACAAAAAGAAATATGAAGTGAGGGATTTTATACTCTAAAGTCATTGGGAACAAAGATTATGAAATCATGTACATGCATGTACGTGTATATACATATATGTATATGTGTATAGATATATAGATAACAAATAGATAGGCAGAGATATAAAAAATAATAAATAGATATTGAAGTAGGAGAGAGACACATCTGTCCCTAACCTCCGGAGAGGACTGAAAATGAATGGATTAAGTTTAATAAATCTGAAGTCAAGGAAATGTGCCTGATGATTTGTTCTTGAACAATGTTCCTGCAGATGAAACTTCTCCATTTAACATATTCACCCCTCTAGGGCAGGCAGCAACTGCATGAAATGGCATGGATGGAGGGGAGAGAGGGCAGATGGGGTGTGGTGAGAGAAAACTCAGACTCCAAGCTCCAATTCCTGACAGCCAGAAGCATCTACTGAAGGCTCTGTTTGCCTTGTTTGGGACCTTCTCTTCCATTACATTTCTATTATAAGATGACATAAGCTTAGTTTCTGAGTAAGAGTGAGGTCTGGCCTGGGGATTCTCAACAGTAACGCTCTGTAAAACTATTTGGCAATGGCCATGCAATGATGAAAACAATTCATTGTATCCCTTTGCTGAAATCAAAGAAACCCCAGAATCCCCTTCAATATTTGAATGGCTCAAGCCATGCCAGTAGAACAATGGGAATTCTACCCCACAAACCAATCTTGTAGTAGTATTAATAGTGAACATTATGAGTGCCCCTTTTTAGTATTTTAGCCACGTCTCTATTATAACACAACACTTTATTGAAAATATTTGTGTATCTCTGATAAGGACTGCAAATTCTCAGTCTCTTATAGACTATCTCTAATTTATTTTCCTATTGTTGAAACCTAGTCTCTTCCATACATATAGTAGAGACTCAGTATTTCTGTTAAATGAATGAATAAAGGCTAGCTATGGAATGCAGGCATACCTCTCCCTATAGATAAATATATACTCATATGTTTGCAGACCTTGCCCATATTGATGTTTCTACAATTGATAAGATTTTTATATTTGTAGTGTGTCTTTTTCTCTCAAAAAGTTGTTTTTAGATGAGTAGTTTAGAGCCAGTATAATTAATGTCAATATAAATAAATGAGGGAAAGAGATCATACGGCTAATAAACATTTCCATTTTGAGATTTTGTAAATATGAAAGTATTTACACAAATTTTTTGTACATTTGTTTAATGGAAAATGACAGCACATTCTATACCATCAAATCCCACAAAATGCAGAATTAGAAAGATTTACAATTCATCGACTGCTAAAGTTAGATATAGTATGAACCTGATCAATTTGAAGAAATTGTTCAGGTCAAAAAAAGTATCAATAGATGACTAAATAAAGATAAATTATAGGCACAAAGAGTCTCAAATTTATAGACATACATAAATATTTTTAAAGTTCCAGGAACAATATTGTAAATGATCTAAGAATTTTCCGCTGAGTCCTTTATTCAAATTTTAAGACATATTGTGCATAAATTATTCAAATATGTACTTTTATAATTTGTTATATATTTTACCTTATGGCATTTCCTTATTAGTGAGAACAAATAAATAGTATTTTCTACTTCCTTTCCTACTAAATTTCTTTGTTCAATAAATACTTTCTTATTCCAACAATTTGTTCCTAGAATATTTATTATTAATGTGTTTCATTATAATGCCATAAAGCAGACATAAAACTTTTAATTTTTCATATACACATATGAGTCTAACAATATTTATAAAAATATGTATATATATGCACCAGAATTATACGTTATGCAACTCATGTATAAATTATTCCTAAACAATAAACATGGAGAGCATATTAGAAGAAAAACTTAAAATTTATCAAACTCTCTAAAGGACAAAGTAAAATGCAAATTAAATGCAGAGTTAATGTATTTTGAAAGTAATAAAAAGTATAGCAAGACAGAATATTAAGAAAAATTTTCCGTTTAGTTTTACTGTGTCAACAAAAAACAAATTTTTCATACTTAATTACTTTTCAGGCATTCTAATTCACTGGATTTTTTAAATTACGGGAAATAAATAGTATTAATTGCAGAATAATAACATATTTTTACGGTCTTTTTATGCACAGTGTGTTTCAAAATCGTAATTCCTTTTTTCTTGTAGAATTTAACTATACTCCTACCTAGAGATACCATTGTGTACATACGACAATGCTATGAACTCACAGATTCTTACTGATTAATAGTTTTTTACTTTGTTCCAGAAATAACAACAAAAGTAACATGGAAAAAAAATGAAGAGGAATGTTTTCCTCCTCCAATCTGGATAGCTCATTCTTTCTTATCCCCCTCTGGAAATTTTATTCTTCTCTATTTTCCCCAAAAATTCAGCTCACATTCAGCTCATCTTCCCTGAATTCCCTGTTTTCTTTCATCATTTTTCTTGATTTTAGGGAGCCTTTCTTCTACATGCATATATCATGTAATTGGACTTTCATTTAGCATTTTCCTTTCTTCTTTGTAATACGATTTCTATATCCTTTTATTCTTGGATTGCAAAGTCCAGAATGTCAGGCTGAACTCATTTCCCTGTCCTTCCACATTTACTACACTGTGTTCCACAGAGTTCATGCAATACAGATCTGCTGCATTCTTATTGCTATTTTACTTTTTCCATCAGCATTGATGTGGAAAACACAAATTGTGCAAATGATTTTAAGTAACATGAAGTTTACCTTTTTCTTGGTGACAAAGATACAATAAAGAGCAGACAATATCAGTGCAATGTTCATTTAAAATAAAAACAGTATTATGATGTTAATTACAGGTTAATTGAATTGACCAGCATACCAAACTCTATATATGCTATGATTAAATCTATAAAATACACATATGCATTTTAAATGTTTGTAATATAAAATTGAAGACATGAGGCACAATATTAGCTGTTGACTTTTTCTTCACGTTAAAATGCACGTATATTTTACAGTGTATTTACAGTTCATTAAATCAGTGTGCAGCAGGTTCAAAGGATCCAGGGAAGCCAGTCTCCATAGAGCATTATCTCTGGACTTAACAATTTGGAAATCCAAGATTCACTTGCAAAAATTATAAAAACTACAATATTTTTCCCAGACATTTCTGGGACCTCACAGGTTACAGTGTCAGGACATTTTTTTTTTTTTTTTTCTGATTGCAAAAACCTCTCTAACCCAGCCAAATCCTTGCAAAACCCAGTCACCATATGATAAATGGAAAACAATTGTGACATATCCCCTATCAATGAGATCCTAACTGACTTTTCCTGTTAGGGTAGATTCTCTAAATACAAATTATCTTGCTTTTGTGATATGTGACTAAGGCTTTGTATGAACATCTTGTTATTACACAATTGTGTTTCAAATACAATAATCCCAAATTCAAAATCAGATCTCTTGCAGTAAAACAAGCCCCTTCTATCAACTAATACACCAAGATAAAAACAAAATACAAATCTCAAAAATCTCATATGTCTCTTGTGGGCATACAGGCATATAGTTATATATTAGAAATATTTGAAAGAAAAACAAAGATGAGACTAGAAAAACTATGTTTGGGCTGTTGAACACAAGTAAAATGAGTAAGAATTTTTATAAAAGGTCCACCAAGTACAACAAATGAGATTAACACCATATGCAGACATCAAAATTAACTAAAGTTGGAAGCTGTAAGTATTAATCAATAGTATAGATTTCTTTATTTAGAAAAGAAGTACAGCATAGTGGATCAAAACCACTTAGTAATAATAATAATAAAAACCTTTGGCTGCTTATATAGTAAAAAATTAAAGCTGCTGTGTTTCAGCATACAGTTATCTCCAATTGGCGTGGTGTTTTATTTTTCCATAGTTGTTATCACAAAACACTGATGTACCAAGATGTTTTCACAGCAGTGGTAGATATACCGCTATTTATTTCACCACTAGGGTAAAGGTCAAATAACTTAGTGAAATTGATTTAGGGCTCTGTCTGGGTCAAGTAAACTCCATGATTGGTTAATTTACATGTAAAAGGGGAACCATAAAACATAAATCTCATGTGGCTACAGTGTCAATAAAGTTGTCACATAGCTGAGTGGGTGATACTCTTTTTAAATATAGTGCAGAGACTGTTTCAAACCATCTATCCACCTTCAAGAAAATATTTCAGTGACTTTCCTCACCTCCCAAATGGGAATTGGAAAGTTTATCATATAGATGTGCTGAGAGGAATAATGAGCCATCAGAATCTGTAAGAATACTTCATGTTTGTTGTTGTTGTATATAGGTAATTGGGAAATAATATGGACCTTTGTGGCCGGGCACAGTGGCTCACGCCTGTAATCCCAGCATTTTGGGAGGCTGAGGCGGGCAGATCACGAGGTCAGGATATCGAGACCATCCTGGCCAACACGGTGAAACCCCGTCTCTGCTAAAAATACAATAAATTAGCCGGGCAAGGTGGCGGGCACCTGTAGTCCCAGCTACTCCGGAGGCTGAGGCAGGAGAATGGCATGAACCCGGGAGGTGGAGCTTGCAGTGACCCGAGATCGCACCACTGCACTCCAGCCTGGGCGACAGAGCGAGACTTCGACTCAAAAACAAATAAATAAATAATAATAATAATAATATGGACCTTTTTGAAAGCATGTTAATCTTGGTAACAAGTTCACAAGGTTGGCTTTATGCAAAGTTAACCTGAGACCTTTCCATTCAAGACAGAATATTCTACTCACAACAGAGTATTTGGTTATACAGGGGCTCTAAACTCAAGTTCTAACTCTGAGGATGACCTCTGTTTTCTTGAAAAGTTTTACATGCCTGCCTGATGGCAAACACTGTAACTTTCTCATTTTCCCATCCGGGATCTCACTGTTAATCTCTCTCTTTCTCTGCTATGGCAGCTTTTTGATCAATTAAAGCATTAAGCATTCAGAAATTATTTCAATCCACAAGTATTAATTGATTGTCACTTGCCAGCAACAGTGGCAAACGAAGTCAACTCATGAAGCTTACAGTCAAGTGTGGAGACCGGTTTAAACAAAAATCACCAAAAAAGTGATTACTGCAATAAAATAGCAGTAAAGTGCATCACATGTTAAGAGTTCTATACTGCTGCCCTCAACTTTGGAGCATTCCCTTGGCACTCAAATAGCTTTATTTGACTATCCAACATAAGCACAGTTTAGGGGTTATCAACGGAGATATCACTGTTCCCAAGGAGCATTTAGAAATGTGAGGACCAGCTTTTGGTTGTCTTAATGATTAGGATACAATTATTCTGTCACTCGGTGGGAAAATCCAGTAATAAAATTGTACTGTAATGTACAGAATTAACAAAGATGTGAAACAAAGGAAAATTTTCTCCTTGCTAGTGGAAATACGGATTAGTTGATCCACTTTGGAAAACTACTTGCCATTATGTACTAATCTGAAAATGTTGCTGGTGGGCCAGTTCAGGTTCTTGATTTCATTCACCACACAAAGAATTTGAAAGCAAGTCCAAAGCAAGAGTAGGCAAAGAAGTTTATTGTAAAGCAAAAGCACACTCTGAGAGGCAGAGAGGGCTACTCAAAGGGAGAGATAACAGCTAGTATCCTAAGAGGAATTCCTTTCATGGGAGTTGTACACAAGCATTCATAAAATACTGGTGAGCTCAAGTATGCAAAGGCAGACCTGTGGTTGGTGCATGCGCTCAACACCTACATGCTCTTGCATGCATTGCACGTATCATCAGCAGACAAAAATCTCCACATAAGAGTGTGTTTTTTACCATTAAAATGAGAGAAAGGTCACTATAAGCTAAACCTTGAGCCTAACTGCACATGTGGGACTCCGGAGAAACCCCTACCCCCCAAGGCAGGAATTTGTAGCTAATAGTTTCCGGGGCTTTTAGTGCTGATTGGCTGGAGATTGTGGGAGCTACATCAGGAATAAGGGACTTTTGTTCTCTTTCCCAGGACATACCAGGTATCAGGAACTTGTAACCATTTGGTAATGTGCTCGTATACTGTAGAACTGCTTATCTTGCAAAAGAGTTTAGTGCTGACGCAGGAAGGTGCAAGAGATGCAAAACTTCCTGCAAAAGGGGTCCGTGGGGCATTACACAAGGGGGCAAGTCAGCATGGCTCTGTAATCTTACTTATCTTGCCCCAAAAATACACATAGCCAGTGAACCATCATTTTTCCTCCTAGGTACATGCCTAACTGAAATGCATTAACTTGTAAGCTCCATATACACAGGGTGAAACTCCAAGAAACCCAGTGGAAAATAGCATCTGGGAGGCTGTGCATGGATTGCAGCAACCACATGATCTGAAAAGAAAGAGATTAGTCCAAGCCTTGTAAAGATGAAGATATCTTTATGAATACAATGAGCTTTTATGTGAGTCTCAAGAAGGACAATGTCCCTGAAGATAGGGTCGTCACCTATGACTATGACCCATGACTTAAAAGTAAGAGGAAATTTATAGGAATAACTCTAACAAAGTCTAAAATCAAACTTTGACAGAGGCAGGGCGACAACACTGCTACTTCATCTGCTTGTTATAAAAAATTCTTCACATTCTCAAGTAAAAATCTAATGCCATGCAGAGATGCTACAGTTTCTTATTCTCAATGTCTGAAATCCAATAAAAATGTATGAGGCATGCTAGAATCCAAAATAAGTAAAAACCAAGAGGAAAAAATCACATATTTTTGAAAGACCCACAGGTTTTCATATATTGGAATTAATAGTTAGAAAAGTTTAAAATAAATATGTTTAATATATTCAAGATAGAGAAGAAAGGGTATGTAATGGACTGAATGTTTCTGTCACTCTCAAAATGTATAGGTTGAAATCCAAACCACCAAGGTGATGATAGCAGGAGATGGGGCCTTTGGGAGGTGATTAAGGTCATGAGGGTGAACCCCACATGAATGGGATTAGTACCCTAATAAAATAGACTCCAGAGAGTGGATGGGCCTCTTCCATCATGTGAGGACACAGAAATCTGCTTTGATCTTGGCTTCCCAGCTCCTAGAACTATGAGAAATAAATTTTGTTCTTTATAAGTTACCCAGTTTATGGTAATTTTTTTAGAGTAGCCTGAACAGACTTAGGGGACAACATAATGAAGAGATCAAGAATGTCAGTGTAAAATTGGAATCTACATAAAGGCAATCAAATAAGTATTATATAAGCAGAAAATAAAATATCTGCAATAAATACTCAATGGATGGGTCAAAAACAGTCTGGAAACTGTAGAAGATAAGAGTAGTGAACTAAGAAAGTTCAGTAGCAAAAATCCAGTTGAGGTACAGAGATAAAGAATAATAAAACAAGCAAAAAATAACAGAATGAGAGGAAAGTATGGAATGCTGTCAAAAGTTCTATCAAAAATGCAATTAGATCTCAGAAAGAAAAAAGTAAATAGGCAAGAGCAATATTTTTAAAAATAATGGCTCAGAATTTTCCATATCTGATTTTAAAAATACATCAATTTATAGACTCGAAGGTCAGCATATGTCTAGAAAGAAAATTTAAAAAAAAACAAAATATAAACTACACCTATACATAAAATCATCAATCAGTTGAATTAAAGACACAAAAACAATCTTAAAAGTAGCCAGGGAAAATAGAAATGTTTTCTTCAAAGGAACAACAGTAAAACTTATGGCTCATTTTTCATCTGAAAGAGTCAAAAAAACAGAAAATGATATTTTAAAGTGATAAGAGAAAAATAATCTTCTATATTTGAATCAACTACCCAGAGAAAATGTATTTCAAAACAAGAAAAGTTGTGTTCATGTATTGCTAACAGATCCACTACAATAATAATAATAGCAATAATAATAAACGATTTGCTTCAGACTGAAGATAAATGATCCCAGATAGAAGTGTGAACATGCAGGAAGGAAGAAAGAGCACTAAAAACAATTTTTTAAATGAATAAATATAAATAATTTTTAACAAGATAAAACAAACACAATAATAATGTCTCATGGGCTTTACAACATGCAAATGAAAAAGAAACGACAAGGACAATGATAGTGCAAAGGGTGAAAAGGAATAAACAATTGACTTAAACTGTTGTAAAATATTTACATGTTTCAGTGAGCAGTAAATGTACCAATTTAATTAGACCGTACTAAGACAAGGATCCACACTGAAATCTCTAGGATGACCACTCAAAATGATATAAATGTGCCTAACTTACAAGATTATGGAAAAAATTGAATAATGGAAACATATTTGATTAATCCAAAAGAAGGCAAGAAAGGAGAAATAAAGTAACAAGGAATGGACACTACAAATAGAAGACAACTAGCTAATTTTCAGGCTTAACCATATTTCTATCAGTAATTTTATTAAATGTAAATAAAACAAATGTCCCAAATAAAATATTATCAGACAAGATTTTAAAAAATGATTCCAATGTATGCTGTATACCAAGACAGAATTCTTTTTAAATACAGCCATTGAAAAAGTTCAAAGAAAAAGGATGGAAAATGATGTTATGCTATATCTTGAAAAACACAAACAAGTATGTATACCTATTTTGATATCACGCAAACTAGAATTTAAGGCAACACGTATTACTGGAGGTTAAGAGAGTCATTTTTAATAACAAAAGTTTTAATGCCACAGCAAGACATAATAATACTAACGTTGTATACATGTGATGCCACAGCCTCAAATTACATAAAGCAAAAGTTGACAGAACTAAAAATAGAAATAGATAAGTTCAGTGTCACAGTTGGATATTTTCATACGTTACACTCAGAATGTGATATTAACAAGTAAGTAAAAGATCAGTAAGGGTACAAAAACACAAAGTTGGAAAAATTTCCATATGTAAAACCTCATATTCAACATTTACCCAATACACATTCTTTATAAGTACACATGTGACATTTGCCAATGTAGACCATTCATCAAATTGACTATTCGCCAATACTCTGTGACGCCCCAAAATATACAATGATCATATACTCTACCATAAACTAAGTTTCAACAAATTTCAAAGGACTGAAATCATGTAGAGCATGTTATGTGACCACAGCGGAATTAAACAAGAAATCGTTTTCCATATTGAAAGGAAATTCTCAGATTTTCTACTAGAAAGATAACTAGATCTTTAACAAAGGATTTGTATTTTGATAGTAGCCACACAGTACTAAATAATTAATTTGTTAAAGGGAAAATCAGCCCTGGTAGTTGTTATAATTTATATGACTTCTATAAGAGTCTCTGTTGTTCTGCTTTCTTAATATTAATATTGTGAGAAATTTTAGCTTTTAATAATCCAATAGAGTTTAAATTATCAATATGGCTTTAATGGGCATTTAGTGATTAAGCAAAAATTAATACATTTATGCACTGAAAACTGTAAGTTTCCCTCTAAGCTCTGTTTTTCAGATGCATGCTACACATTTTGATATCTTGTGTTTTCATTCAGTTCAAAAATATACATAATTTATGATTTTTTATGATTTTCCCTTTAACACATTAATTTTGCTCTATTTTCAACATATTGTGTTAAGAAAGTGACAGTATGTTTGCAAAATGAAGTAAAAATGTTTTCACATGTTTCTAATAATCAGTAAATATTTATACAATATTTTATAACAGATGAATATTCATTCTGAGAATTTTTTAATTCAGATTTTAGTAGTCCTCTTGTGCACAAATTTAAATGTATCATACAACTGGTTCATGACAGTCTCACCATTTATATAAGTATGTCTCTCATTTTCATTCACTGATCAACAATAAATAAACCTCGTTTATCACCCATCACTCAGCATGAAAAACTTAACAAGAATTTATATCCACTTCTTTGCCCATCACTCAAACTAGCCATCCTCCCAAACTAGTCATTCTTCTGCAGTCTGTGTTTGTGATTCGGTTTTATATTGCAATTTTTAAAGGCATGTCACTTTGCTTCTAAAAAATTTACTGCTCAGTTTTAGTTTTTTTTCCTCCTTACAAAAAAAAAGTTTCGCATTTTAAATAACTCTGTTATTTACTTTCTTCAATCAGTAAACTGAAAACAGTCCCTTGTATTCTTTAATGTAGTTGTATTCATTCATTTTGACTGCCAAATAGCATTCAATTGTGTGAGCATACTAGATTGTATTTACTCAGTTGCTTACCAATTGCATTGGAGTGATTTACTTTTTATATTTAAAGAAAACAAACTTGGAAAGCCATCTGCCTCTACATTAGTTTTGATAATATGTCTCAGGTAATTTTTAAGGTGATTTATGCTCATGCACCTACTCTGACTCATATTTATTATTAAGTCAATCAAAATACACATTAGTTTCATCCAAATTTGCACAATAGTCTTACAGAACATTGGTTCACATACATTACTTTTTGAAAATTTAAAAATAGGCTGGGTACAGTGGCTCACGCCTGTAATCCCAGCACTTTGGGAGGCTGAGATGGGTGGATTGCTTGAGGTCAGGAGTTCGAGACCAACCTGGCCAACATGGTGAAACCCCGTCTCAGCATGATGACACACACCTGTTGTCCCAGCTACTTGGGAGGCTGAGGCAGAAGAATCGCTTGAGCCAAGATGGCACCACTGCACTCCAGCCTGGGCAACAGAGCAAGACTCCATCTCAAAATAAAAAAAATTTTAAAAAGGAAATTAAAAAATATTGTCAAGCACAAGAAAGAAAACAACTATAATCATCGCATCTGGAGTTTCATCCTCCAAATTCATTAAGAAATATGTGGCTTCATATCCTTCCCTGCCTTTCTCTATGCATACGTGGTTTTTTTGGTTGAAAATCTAAGTAATAGAAAAAATACAGTTTTTAAAATAATGTTTACTCCTTTAAAGGAGTAAACAAACAGGAGTAAAAACTCCTGTTTTAATTTTTCTTTTCTAATATCAGTGTAGTTTGTAATATTCGTGGCATTGCGGGATTTAGCTGTATGGAAATATCATAGCAGGGGAAATGTTATCAGATTTAGCTAGTTCTTCAGTTACTAAAGCAGCTGAGCATCTTTTTGTTATTTGTACTTATTTTCTGAATGGTTTTGCCATACACATTACTCATTTCCTTTTGTTATTACTTTTTAAATATTTAATGACTTAATATTTGAAGGATATTATTATAGCTTCATATGTGTTGAAAATATTTACAGACTTGCCATTTGTTTATTTTCTGTAACTATTTTTGTGATAGTTAAATATCTAGCTTTGTGTAGCAACACACAAATCATTTTAGTTATAATTTTGGATTTTGGTATCTGATTTACAATAATTATCAATATGCTTCCTTGTAGTAATTACATATGCAGGCTAAGAGAGGGATATGTCTTGTTTAAGTTTGGATTCCCTCAGGAGCTCAACCTTCATTCCAAGTGTGACTCTGCTCCTCTCTGAAGTCTGCTGTCTGGTGTGTCAAAGAGTCATTGCCAGATCCACAGGTACAACTGCAGCTCCTTTCCTGGGGACTCGGTGCTGTTACTCTTAAATTCCACTCTAAGATGACAAAAAGATGCCAACTGTGGGTCCTCAATTTTGCCACAATCTGCCCTAATCTCTAGTTCACATCTCTAGCTCCAGATTTTAAAGAATTAAAGACTTCCTGACATACCCTTTAATATTGTTCTCCCTGAATCTAGCACTTCAGCCATTGGCACTAAATTCAACCTCGAAGTACATTGTATCTAACAGGAATTCTTTTTCAAAGCCCTCCTCTGGATATCATTTAATCTGATATATATGAGACACAGAAATATCTGACGCTTAAATTCCTACAGTTATTTCTATAGCTATATTTCTATTGAAATGATATATTTCTATTGATACACGTCATGTAAAACGTATTTGTCCTGCCTCCTTTTTCTCTTATTATATGCAAATGTGAAAATGGAAACTTTAAAGTCTCATACTGAAATGCTAAGAGAGATTAGAAATTGGAAGAGTATTTTAGATCAAGGAAAAAGTTCTACAAGGATATAAAAATGAGCTCATTTATTCTCAGAATAAGATTTTTTTAAAACACTACAGTGAAAGGAAAGGAGAGGAGAAAATATAGAAGGGTGAAATCATTGTTTTACAAAGATCATGATGTATTATTGACTGTTAATTTATATAAATTGATGGAAAGGATAATAAAACAGCCATACATATATAGCAATTGTTTTGATTCCGTAACTAATTTATGTAGGTATGCTATGGTTAAGGGACATAGATTTATATAAGAAGGCCAAAAATATAGTTTTTAAAATTGAATCTGAGCTAAGGGAAAAAAGTTAAATTTCCATATGCCTATTCTCTCTATCATTTTTCCACAACAAGACAATGCCTTTTCAACAAATTTCTGCCCCATTTATCTAAAAGTAATGTGCAAGATATTTTTCCATATTGAAAGGAAAATCTCAATCTGTTTCAGTTTTCATGGCTACTGAATCTATAAAGATATCTTTGAGAGTCATGTAATGGTGGGACTGAAATTGTTCACAGAGGTGACAATTTGCCTGATTTCACATGGAAAGTAGGTAATCTTGCGAAGACATAAATCCAGATCCTCTGACCTGAGTCATATCTCACTGGTCATTTGGTATTCACCTTTCTCCACAGAGATTCTAATTTAATTCTTCATAACACATTTTCTAAAGCATGCATCAGAAATTTGAACTCTGTAATATTCAAATGAGAGTTTTGCAGATAGTGTTTTGCAATTAAATTTGTAACCACTTGTATAAAGTTAAATATTCTTTTCCATTGAGATATTCAGAAAGTCTAGAGGAAGGAGCACTATGAAATTATTGAAGAGGAACATGCACCATGTTATGTTTTTGATATTTTGGTATTACAGAGGACTATTTCCGCCAAAGGACCACTTAGCCTAAGGTACATTTGGTTGTATTGATGCTCAGTAGAACACTCTTAGGATGTCATCCAATTGTTCATGTGTATATGCCAATTAAAAGAGGATTCATCATACCATCTCAAAGGAAGCTGTTTACTAAATTTTGAATTCAGATCTTTGACAAAGGACATTTTTAAGTGCTTCTGACACAGGATAAACTTTGAAAGTGAAAGAGGCTACTTAGATATAACTATGAATAAACCACACACAGTTTTAGCCCTCATGGAACAAATAGTTTAGTGAAGGATACAGACAGGAAACAATCTCAGAAATCAGCATTTCTAGAGAACAATGCTGATTAGTGGCACCATGAATTAGTGGCACCATGAAAGGCTTGGAATATTCAGGGGCTATGATTCCAGTATATCTCAATTTACTTCCAACATTTTAGCCCATGCTGCAGAGTATAGGTTTGGGAAATTGTTAGTGGATTCTTACAATTTGAGTCAGCTGGGGACGCTACTTACAGCTATTGCTTTAGATGTTGCATTTTTCTTGGAGGATACTAATACAATCCCTCATAAGTGATATGCAGCTATTAACCTGACCCATGCATTTTTGTGCATCTTAATAAACAGAAATCATAAAAATCAGTTTCGTTTAACCGGTAGGAACAGCCATATACCATTAACATCTGATCCTGAGGGTAGCAACACTAAGGTTCTGTGCTATATCATAATCTGTGGGACTTTAGAAATACATCACCACACAAGGCATGATGTTGATGCAACCTACTGTTAACATCATGCTAATAGAATCTGGAGAAGGGAATAGAAACCATCCTAAATGGCCTTGATAAGTTGTATGCATACTGAAGAAGGAAAATAGATTCTCTGAAAATAGAAGAATCTGCCTTATCAATTAAGTTTAAACTGATAATCAATAATCATAGGATGTTTGCTTCAGTGTGGAGAAAAATTTGCTGCATGTTGTAGTCCTAAGATGATTTGCTTCATCATATTTACTGACGTTTTTAAATTTTGAAAGCAACTTATACCAATTTGGACCCATATACCGAAGTGGCCAGAAAAGGGTTTTAGCGGGATGTAAAGCAATAAACGCTCCTAGCAGGACCTGGCTGCAGAACAAGCATCCCATATGTGTTGCTGTTTTTCCCATAGCCTAGAACCCAGTGAAGCAGAGGTTAATGGCTCAGTAGCAAAACATTTTATTCTGGTTTTCAGCATGGTTTTGATATTTTCGTACTTAAGAGCACTACTTCCACCAACAGACAAAATATTGTTTCCACTGGATTGGAAACTATGATACCACTTAGATAAATATACAGAAAAGGGTGATTTGGAGTCACCCAAATAAGTGATGCACCCATGCTAATAGGAAAAAGTGGATTGCTATTCTATAATTCAATCAAAGATTTATACTAATGAACCCTAGTACCTGTTAACTCCACTATGCCCAGAAGTGAAGATTTATTACTACTCTTAGAATATGTACAATTGTAATTGTAGATATTCTGCCTGCTTTGTAACTACTACTCTTCCTCCTTCATATATATATATATAACTCTTTTTTAAATTATGAAAAGAACTCTCTAAAAGCACAACTGTCAAGTGCTTAGAGCATCTTATTGGGAAAATAATTACATCTAGCTACACTGCTCTGCCAGAGTTAATTGGTAATGTATATATTATAGCATTTGATCATCTCTTCATAATGGGAGATTCAGATTTGTGTAATGTAGTTTACTTATAGCCAGTGGCATGATTATAATGTTCCAGACAACCATAAGCCCAGAAAAGTAGAATTTGGCATGCCGAGATGAAGAAAACTACAATATTCAGATTCAATCATTCACAAAAATGAGATTACATAGTTCGATAAGCCAAGCAATTGTATAGAAAAAAGATGTTCCAAATTCTATCATAATGGAGTTTGGGGAACTCAGTTCATAGGTTATTCCATAATTTAATTAGAGTAATTAATTAGAATATCTCTATTTTCCATTAAGGCTTAGATATCCATCTATTGGAGCTAGGAAGGAGGAGATGTTATTAATATGATGATGAAGGGAAAGCCTGCTCTTTTCAGATAAAGGCAATTGTAGGGTCACAAAATCAAGCAAAAGGAATATATATCTTATACATACATCTCTTGATTTATCTTCTTTGGAATCAGGTTCACAGAGCAGGGGAGTTCATTAGACAAATGGAGGGCAACAAGAAGCAAAGAATTTACTGTGCAACGATTTAGCAAGCCTACATCCAGTGTGCTCACGTGCGGTGAGGCAGGCACTGGAGTTTAGCTCTCCTGGGCTGTGTTCAGTACACTGTGAATCAGCGAGCTATTAGAAGAGCCAGTGAGCCTGCCACCGACTCTGTCAGAGTAACGTGAGGTGGCTTCTTAGCTGATGCTGGAATCAGGCTCTCACAGAATGGAAGACACACACAGAGCCTCAGGGTCTGCCATCAGTGGGAGCCGAGCTGAGGCCCATTTAGCTAATATATACTGAAAGGTTAGCAATGGAACAAGAGAAACATGATCGCTAGTTACACACTTCAGGACCAGGAACACCCAGAAGGACAGAAATTTACTCGGGAGAAACATAAAAGCCATTATGTACCTTCCACACCAGCATGAGGCCAGGGTGCTGCTCCTTACCTCATTCCCCACGCCAGAAGCCTGCATTCTCCTTCAATCCTTATCCACTTGAACAGAAGGAGAGAAGCAGGGGAAGGAGAGGGATCTGAGAAACCAAGCATTTTCATCCACATGAAAGATGAAGCACAATCTAAAAAAACTCTTGATTACCAGTTCAGACTAAACCTAATCCTGTTTGACATTCAGCTAATCACTTTCCTGCTAATCAGAATGTCAGAGCACAGGAGAAAGACTGTAGGTGTTTTGCAATCTATTTGTTCTGGGTATTTAACTTGTAATTTGAGCTATTTGTGACTACTACTCTTCCTCCCTCATATATATATAAATATATTTTAATTATGAAAAGAACTTAATTTTATTCTATTCTGAATTTAATTTTTTAATTGACACGTAATAATTGTACATATTCATAGGGTACATAGTGATGTTTCAATCATATGGTGATCAGATTAGGGTAATTAGCATATTCAGAATTCCAAACATGTGTCATATCTTTGTGTTGGGAACATTCAGTATCCTCCTTCTAGCTATTTGAAACTATACAGCATATTATTGAAGCAGCATCACTGCTTGGGGTAAATACAGGAGGTTCATTGCCTCGTGCCAAGGAAATCAAGGACTCAGACACATGTGGAGTGAGGTTAGGAGCAGAGGTTTAATAGGCAAAAGAAAAAGAAAAAAGAATAGCTCTCTCTACCGTGAGAGAGAGGAGCGACTGAATGGGAATTCCAGCCCACAGAGGAGTGCACCACATTTTATAGACAGGCTTGAGGAAGCGATGTGTGATTCACATAAGGCCCACAGATTGGTTAGACCAGGCGTGATGGTTACATAGCAGGAGAGGAAGCTGGCCACTCCACCCTAGTCTTTTTACTATGCAAATGGAGTCTTTGCTTGGCCCTGGCCATCTTGCCTGCTCCTTACTGTACACGGGGCTGGTAAAAAGAAGGGAGGATGAAGCCGCCATTTTGAACGTGCCTAGTTCCCAGGTAGCCTCTTTCCTATTGGCACAACTGCTGTTATTCCCCCGTGCAAGCTTCTAGCATTCCTTTCTAGGTCTGTAGCTCAATTTTACAGGCTGCTCTTCGTTGGAAAAGAAAATGATTTGGGGCTGCTTTTCATTAAAAGGAAAGCCTTACTGAGGGCTTCCTTGTCCTATCTTGCCTAAATAATTCCTTTTTAACTTCTATATCATCATTGTTAACTATAGACATCCTCCAGTGCTATAGGAGAGATTTTTTAAAGGATACAAAATTACAGCTAAATAGACGGAATAAGTTCTAGTGGTCTATATATATTTCAAATTTCTCTTTGACTTTCTTTTCCTCACTATTGCATATGGAATATGCTGTTGATGGTTAACTTTGCCATTTGCCAGTGATATATTTAACCAATATACCAGAACAAGATCATGGTAGAAATTAAGAACAATGAATACCACTTAGCAATCTTGGAGTTGAAGCTAGAAAATATTCTTCTTAGGGGTAGGATGACAATTTTATTTTTATAAAGAATGTTTGCATTATGTCAGGTGCAAAGTTTATTGAAAGCATACATTTAGGACTAAAGATGAAGATAGATGTAAGGGTAAACAAACCTTCACGAATTTCCTCTCCACTATGTGTGCCCTTCCTAGGACTGTTTAACTTCTGGTTACAGTGTGTTCTCATGACCTAAGAAAGCTAGGCCTACTGGGTTCTCCCTCTTATAGGAACTTTAATCTCAAGCAAAATAATGTAAAGACTGAAAGACAGAGCCAATTCATTGCATTTTTGTCTTTTGATGGTGTTCTCATGAATGGAAATCATTGTGCTTCCTGGAGTCGAGAGGTTCCAAGTTATGTGGGACCATAGCTTATACAGTTTGGAGGATCTACTTGAAAACAAAAGAATGCAAAATGACAAAAATTACTTATAAAGCCTTGGAAGAACTTGAAACTTCAGTTTCATTACTTCATAGTAAATACACCTCCCACCCTTTTCTACGATCAGTTCTTTCCTGAGAATTCCCATCAATTATCTGAACTGAACTATAAACTTTCAGAAAACTTAAATTTCTGTTTAAGTTAATCAGAGTCAATTTCAGTTGCCATAACCAAAAATCCTTCACTGATGAAAATAGTCACCATTTTATTCTTTTAATGAAAATAGCACTATAGACCAAATTCAATAACAATTACAGCTACCTGGGCCCCTTTTTCTTATTTTTTAATGCATTCTTCTGGAATATATACATTATTTTCCAGTGTTGCTAATTTCACTCTTAAATATTATTAAAAATTGTGGATGAATATACCCATTTATTTCATTATAAAGCTTTTGAGACTTGCATCATTGGTATAGTTACATTGATATTTCTCCCTTTATGACTCTTTTGCAAAATTTTCAATCATGTATGGTGTTTTTATTTATTTTTTAATTCCACATTTTATTCTATTATCTAAACTCTGTTCTAAGACAACACAGGTACTCCAGCTTATTTTTATAGCAAATGCCCATGTAAATATTAAGTTACTATAAGCATTAATTAAATCATTGCACTGTATTAGTTTCATTATATTGCCCAGAACTTTTTTCTTTGAACTCTGCAGAGTAGAACATTTTTATAACAGAAATACATCATTTATAATATATGAATAAAGTACAAAGTAAAAATAGTGAGGCTTTTTATTAATTTGAAACTAAATTTTAGAAAAGGTTCAACATATAGCTTTAATATTCTGACCTGATTTTCTTACAAAGATCAGTTTTGTATATTTGTTTCTATTTTTATTATTATATTCCATACCTTGACAGAAATCTGCAATCACAGCACTTTTGGAGATAATGTGCAACTGAGTTCAGAACACCTTTACAGTCTCCAAAATATAAGCTATAGGAATAACTTCAAATTTGCCTTGGAAAATAACATTTTCCTTAGATTATTTGCAAGATTTGAGAAACATCAAATTTATTGTACTTCTTACTGTCACTGGGAGAAAATAACTAAAAATATCCAAAAGAGCTTCACACTAAAGAAGGCTTTAATTTTGTAGACTTCTATTTTTGAAGTTAATATGATGGATAGAAAGATAATAAGCTTTGGTATAATATAAATCTAAGTTTAAATTGTGGGTCTAACACTTATTGTACTTCACAGAGTATTATGATTTACATTTCTTTCACATTTTATAATCCTTGAACTCAATAAACACCCAACAATGGCTGTTGGCCTCGCATGATGGAATTGTCATTGCCTATACATAAGCAAGCAACAAAAGTTTCAGGGTCAAAATTAGTAGGATGGAAGTCATTGCTTGGATAGAAAACTTGGATTCAATAGCGGAATAAATACGTTGTATCCCTAGGAAAAAGTGATTGTGAGGAAGAGGTGGGATCTACGGTGGCTTGATATGTTTAGCAACAGTCCTAGAGAAGGAGAAAAACTAGACCAGCTCTACATACTCACAAAGCCAGTTTTAGAGTTCAGCATAAAATGTTTCAAATCATTGGATGGATTCCTTAAGAAATGCTGTTCCCCTAAATCTCTGGTGTTACAGAGTATTGCAGAGCCAGGGAGGACCATAATGTGTGTGAAAACACACGCACCTGGATTACTATGCATCAAAAGGTCGATTCAGAACAGTCAGGCTCCAAATATGACGAAATTTTAGGAATATTTTACCTAATATGTTTCACTTTTTCTTTTCTATACATGAAACATAAATAAATGAACATTTGTGTAATAAATTAAGCCTAAAAGAGATCCTTCAGTAAGTATACAATTCTAAGATAGAAAAAAGTATTGCATCATGGTACAAAATTAACAGTATTGTTTTTAGTGGTACATAATAGTGTGTCTTACAATTAATGCACTTTAGCTTGGATAAAATGCAGCATTGTTTTTACTTTGCTCAAATCTTTTCTAATGCTGTTTAAGCTTTTGTTTTTTTATTCATAGTATTAGGTTGGTGCAAAAGTAATTGTGTTTTTTGCCATTGAAAGTATTACTAAAGTATTTAAAGTACTACTATTTAAAGTATTAATATTTATGTAAAAATTCGAAGTTCTATATCCTAAAAAAGCCTGTTCTATAATATACCTTCAATGCATCATTATAAGTATTATTTATTAAAATGCCCACATTTCTCATTGAGTAAATAGGTGATACCAAAACAATGAAAAAAATCAATAACTATTCATGTACTTTTTTCACTTATACAATCACATATGTATATTGCTTATTATTCTTAGGATCTTTCCTTATATTTAAAACCATACTGGACAAACTCTAAAATGATCACCAGTTATCCCGCCTCCTGATATGCATGTCTTATGTAATCTTCCCTTGAGTGTGGGCAGGACCTGTGACCTTCTTAAAACCAGTAAAAGAAACCAAATGTTATGGGATGTTAATTCCATGATTGCATTACATAAGATTGTAACTTCTGTATGGCCAGCAGACTCTGTGTATTGTGTCATTCCCTTGCTGGGTTTGATGAAATAAGCTGAAATGTGGAGAGTCTCATGTGGTGGCAAGGGACTGACTATAGCCTCTGGCTCATGGCCAGAAAAGATCTGAGATCCTCCATTCAACAGTTCACAAAGAACTGAATGCTGTCAACCACTTGAACCTGCAGGCAGATCCTTCCCCAGTTGAGCCTCAGATGAGACCACAACTTTGCTGTTACCTTGATTGCAGCTTATGAAATGTTGACAGGTTTCAGTTCAGGACCCTGCTAATCTATGCTCTGATTCCTGACCCAAGAAACTGTGATATAATAAGTGTTTGTTGTTTTAAGCCACTAAGTTTGTCATTTGTTACACAGCAGTAGATAATCAAAAGAAATGCATTATAGTATTTGAAGTTAAAGTAGAACTGCTGTTGGGTACGCAGATGCCTCAAGTTCTTCGTCTATGCCAAAACAAGTGCTTTCCAATACTGAAGAAGTACTCACTGACATATCACATGTTATAGAAGACATTTAAAATAATTTATTTAAAATTGCAGTTTATATCCAATCATTTAAATTTTAGAGCCTTTTTAAAATAAATTACAAGCTGAGCGTGGTGCTCATGTCTCTAATGCCAATACTTTGGAAGGTCAAGGTGAGCTGATCACTTGAGGTCAGGAGTTCAAGACCAGCCTGGCAACATAGTTAAACACCGTCTCCATTAAAAATACAAAAATTAGGCATATGTAGTGGCAGGCACCTGTAATCCCAGCTACTCAGGAGGCTGAGGCAGGAGAACTGCATGCACCCAGGAGGTGGAGGTTGCAGTGAGCCGAGATTGTACCACTGCACTCCAGTCTGGGTGACAGAGAAAGACTCCATCTCAAAACAAAACAAAACAAAACAAAACAAAATTACAAGCGTTAGTCTCCTTATGTGGTTGAATATCTATCTGTACTTTAAGAAAAATGATAGCACTATCACAAACTACCTATAAGCAGTAACTTTTGGGGGGATAAACTATCATTTCAGTGTCAATTTTTTAATGTATTAAGGCATTGTTTTTGTCTGTTCCTTAAAATAATAGCATTTTTCTTTGACATAGTACTTATTTTCAGATACGCAATTGTTTAATTATAAGCTTATTCTTTTGTTATAAAGATGAATTTCAAGTTTTGTTTTATATCACATTTTGGTCTTCTTGGTCACTAATTTCACCTTTGTGCAATAAACATTAGACAATCAATATTCAATGGCCAAGTGTGATTCTCAAAAATCATGTTCATTGTTGAAGACAAATATGTTATTATATAGAACAGCATCCACAAAAGGTGATAGCTGGCAATATAACAACACTATATATGAAAACATTGTTGAAAAATCAATTGCAAAATTCTTCTAGAAGAATTAACTGGCAAAAGTAGAAAAGACAATTATACATTATAAAATTATCTACATTTTCCTGTTTTTGCTCACTGGTCTAGCCAGCTAGGAATGGAAAGGATGAGGCAAGCATATATAGAACCCAACAAAGACTAATATATTATTCTATAGTAATCTCTAGATGGCCATTTTATTCTCATCTATTAATATTTTTCCAACAGTACTTTGAGTCAGACACATGTCATAAGGACACACCTTGGAGATGCTCAGAATTATGTGGAGACTAAGGGTTAAACGATCAAGTTATCACTTAGTGTAGATGTCAGTAAAAGTCAGTAAAATTGAGGCTCTTATTAATATTATATTATTTATACTCAATAGCTGGCAAGTCCTAAAATATTTAAATCACTTATATATCAAAGAGTTCTGAATCATCAAACTTTACACAGGTGAAGTAATTTTAAAAATTATGAGAATTTGTAACAGCAAACTCGACTGGTATAAAGCAGTGCCTGTCACCCCTTTCCCCCCATTCATCTGTGTAAGTGTGAATCTATATTCCCATTGTGTGGAGAATATGAATATGAATAACCCAGGTGGTCTTTGAAGCATTTCAAGTTAGAAAAGAGAACATGTTGCCTTAGTAAGGAAGGGATGAAAGAAAATGATAATAGACTTTTTAAACTGACATATTCATGCCATTCTTTAATTTTCTTCTTTAAATTGATATTTAGTGTTTCATATAGAAGAAACAAATACATAACAGAGAAAACATAAGAATAAAAAACCACTATCACCACAAAATGTATTTTATCATCTTTTTTACATGTATTACTTTTTGAAAGCTAGATGAGGCCACAGAATGAATTATATATTTCATTTTATCCTAATATTTATGTCAAAGAATTTTTCATGTAGCCATCTTTATAACCATTAATTTAATCATGCAAAACAACTCATCAAAAGTATATCCCATACTTTATTTAATTTTTCTTTCTTTTATTTATAAATGGTGTTATGATAATACACAAGATTTGGTATTAAAAAATAAATTTATACTCTTTAATAATTAATTTAAATAAATAAATAAATAAAATATTACATGATTTTTTATTTTGCCTTAATAACATCCTAAGTGAGACTGAATTTGCCCCCATATATGTGTAGGGAAGGACTGTGCCTTCTCTATTATTATCAAACTACAAATACGGGCAAGTTACTGAATCTCCGTTAGTTTCAGCCTCTTTACCAAATAGATAGAAATATATTTGTACTTCAAGCCTTTTTTGTGACATTTAGTCAACTCATATCCAGAACCCAACAAGAATCTAGAAGCTGATTCATCTTCGTTTCCTTTGTTCTTCCCCATAAAGAATTGGTTCCTCGTGAAAATAGACTAACATAAGGAAAATGTTTTGTTTATTTGCATGAGATTTTTGCATATGATAACATTCGTCATATGTCACATCTGTGGCAATTGTTTTTCAGTGTTAAACTTTTATGATTCTAAATATAGACTATTAAAATATATTTGATTTTTCATAATTTTAAACAGTAGGAAATACCCTTCATTTGAAATTTAATTTTTTTCTAATCTATCCAAAGATACTTTAAAACTATAGCTCTTTGATATTATCAAATGTAAATAAATTTACAATGTCAAGATGAGAGTTTAAATTGCTCTGTTTTCATCAAACTTGGTAAACATGTGTCTCACAGAATTTACTAAACAGGAATTCTCTTCTCCAGTAACGTATGACTTTTTTTTAATGCTCTGGGCTTTCTGTTGATCCATGTCTTTCATTTTTTGCCAGTAGCAACTTCTTTTATTTTAAAAAGGCTAATCTGGCCTTACCAACATGAGAACAGTGTTAGTTGTTTCTGTAAGAGGCTTTATATGCTGTTTATTCATCTTATAGGTATCAGCAAAGGCTTACAAAAAAACCAATCATCCTTTTTGAGATTTACCTAAATTCATAGCAATAGTGGTCCATTTGTCAGTTAGAATTTTTATGTGATAAGAAAGAGCCTTCATCAGAGATTATGGTAAGAGATTGACAGGATCAAATCTATGGCTGCGTCAGGATTTTTCTTTACTAACAATGAACTGATATTTATCGAGGGGTTACTATGGGTAGCCCTAGTATTATTCTAAGTGTTCCATATGCATTATCAATCTTTAAAGTATCCCCTACTGACCCACAAGGATGCTCAAAAAATGAAAGGACATGATGGGCAAGGAACTAAAGGAAACCAAGATAATTACATGATAGTGATCACACAGACAATATGGATAAAAAGACAGAAATTACAAAACAGAACCAAGTATAAATGTTGGAGCTAAAGAATACAATAATTGGAATATCCTACAAGAAAACTGATGCACAAAGAGCCAAAGTCACACATCTGGTAGGAGATAGAGTCAGGATTCGAACCCACACTGGGACTGTGGTCTACACATCCTCTCAAGCTGACTGCCTGCTAGCTGTCAGGTTCCCTCTGCTCCCATGGCCTCTACTCCCATGGCCTCTACTGGCCAGCCCCAAGGCTAGAAGTTCACATTGTCAAATAATTAGCCTGGTAAACCTCTGGGCATGGATGCAGCTGGTGGCCATTATCTTAAGTGAAGCAATACAGAAACAGAAAACCAAATATCATATGTTCTCATGTATAAGTGGGAGCTCAACATAGGTTATACATGGATATAAATATGGCACTGGGGAGCGCTAGAGGAGGGAGAGAGGGAAGGAGGCAAGGGCTGAAAACCACCTATTGGGTACCGTGTTCACTGCCTGGGTGATGGGTTCAATCATATCCCAAACCTCAGCATCACGCAATACACCCATGTAACAAGCCTTCTCACATGTACCCCCTGATTTTAAAATAAAAGCTGAAAAAGAAAAAATAATAATAATTGTCCTAGCAAATAATTCTGATGCCTACTTAAGATATGGGAAAAGGTTTAAGCAGACTACAAGTAAATAAGTGAAAGTTAGTAGACAAAAATGATATCATTTTGTGTAAAATAACCTGATGTTTCACAGCTCAATGTTAGTAATAGTAATTCAGGGCTTCTAATCTATCAGACATTACTTTTAGGAATTTAAATTAAGAACATTCTAAAAAGCCATTAGATGGCCAGGCACAGTGGCTCATGCCTGTAATCCCCGTACTTTGGGAGGCCAAGGTGAATGGATCACTTGAGGTCAGGAGTTCCAGACCAGCCTGGCCAACATGGTGAAACCCTGTCTCTGCTAAAAATATAAAAATTAGCTAGGTGTGGTGGCACACTTCTATAGTTCCAGCTACTCAGCAGGCTGAGGCAGGAGAATCGCTTGAACCCAAGAGGCGGAGGTTGCAGTGAGCTAAGATCGTGCCACTGCACTCAGGCACTCCAGCCTGAATGACAGAGCGAGACTCGGTCAAAAAAAAAAAAAAAAAAAAAAAAAAATGCCGTTAGACAGTGTATACTCAACCCACTGAAAATGCTTAGATTCATTAGCATGAACATACTGCAGTTCAACAAATCTATCATTTGGAAATTCAGAACTATGGACCAAGATATATAAACAAACAGCTCTATCTCACAGCTTTATAAATCTTACTAACCTCAGGGAAACGAACTACCAAATACTTATGATTTAAAAAATAAAGACTAACTTTTCTATATGTCAAAACACTATAATAATTAAATTACTATAATATAAATGTATTAAAATACATCAAAATATTACAGTAATAAACTTGGGATGGTCACATTGTAACTAGTGGCTCTTCTTTGTGCTTCTATGTATTTTTAATCATTTCATAGTTGGTATTAAATAACTTAATACTTATTCAAAATGTAACGTAAAATGAAAGAAACAGCAAAATGCATTCGCAGTATTATCTTAATTTGAGGGACAAAATGTGAGCCTAGAAATGGTAACACTAGATAATTATATAATTGGTCATGTTTTTATTTTTCATTCTCTAGCATGTCTTCAGTTAAGCACATATTGTTTTTATAAGCAGAATAAACGTATAGAACATTGTGTTCTACATAATGACAAAAACTTGCCAAGATGTTTTTGAAAAAGAAATGTAATGTGAAAACGTGTTGATTTACTTCTGACTTGAGAGCAAATCCTTGTTTGACAACACCCAAATCTGGTACTGATTGGCTTAGATCTCCAAGTATGAGAGCATGTTTCTTGTTGTTTGTTTTTCTGTCTTGTTTACTGCTATATTTTCAACATTTAGCACACTATCTGTTTCAAAGGAGCTCTTCAAGATTATTTGTTAAATAATTCCACATATTCAATCTATGTTAACACAATGTTCTTTCCTTATCAATAACCAGCAGTATGATGTTCACATGATATTAGAGCTTCTTCCCCTCAGGCAGAGTACAGATTGTAAATAAAATGAGGATTTTTCATTAACTTCAAGTACCTATTTTTTAAGCCTCTCACTTGCTATTGTATAGCCTTGGGAAAACTACTTAACATTATGTGGTTATTTCTTTCATTTGTAAAATGAGGATGTAGTATCTAATTTTTAAGGTTACTATATTAATTAGGTAAATGTTAATATAACTAACCCACAGTTCACCTAAACATATGATAAACCAAATTGGGTTCAACCATATTGTACACTTTCATAACCCATTGATTTTTTTTCTATGACTGCATCTTTTAAATTTTAAAGGAATCGTCTGCTTTATTCACATTTTTATCTGAAAATTTTTTTTCAACTTTTAAGTTCTGGATTGCCTGTGCAGGATGTGCAAGTTTGTTACATAGGTAAATGTGTGCCTTGGTGGTTTGCTGCACTTATCAACCCATCCCCTAGGTATCAAGCCCTGGGTCCATTAGCTATTCTTCCAGATGCTCTCCCTCCCCACCCCCAATATACACCAGTATGTGTTGCCCATCCCCATGTGTCCATGTGTTCTCTCGTTTGCTTTCTGCTTATAAGTGAGAACATGTGGTATTTGGTTTTCTGTTCCTGCGTTACTTTGCTGAGGATAATGGCTTCCAGCGTCATCCGTGTCCCTGCAAAGGACATAATCTCATTCATTTTTATGGCTGCATAGTATTCCATGGTGTATATGTGCCACATTTTTTTTTTTTATCCAGTCGATCACTGATGGGCATTTGGGTTGACTCCATGTCTTTGCTATTGTAATTAGTGCTGCAATCAACATACACGTGCATGTACCTTTGTAATAGAATGATTTATATCCCTTTGGGTATGTACCCAGTAATGAGATTGCTGGTCAAATGGTATTTCTGCTCCTAGATCTTTGAGGAATTGCCACACCGTCTTCCACAATGGTTAACTAATTTACACTCCCACCAACAGTGTAAAATCGTTCCTTTTTCTCCTCATCCTTGCCAGCATCTGTTGTTTCTTAAAGGATAGAGGAAAATTAAAAATTTTTAAATAACTTGCCAACTCCTTGTTGTCTTTTTTCATAGGTTGTTTTGGCGAATAATACTTGGGGAGTCATCCAAATTATTTTTACACCTTCTCCATTTAATCATATTCTTCTAGGCAGAAACTGTTAACAAGATTATAAAGTGCAATAGATTTCCAATATCTAAACATGTTAAAATGCTGCAATTAGGTTCCTTTAGTACATGTACTTTCCTTTGTAAAACAGAATTTTAAGTAATATGCCATCTGCTTTACCCATTTCTAATTATAGCATTGCATATGAATTTTAATAGGTATCATAATTTGAATCACTATCATGAGAAAATAAAGATATATCAGTTATTATATCTGTTTATTTTCACAATGAATCTAATAGTAAATAATATTTTATGAAATACTAAATTATAAAGAGAAATTGTTTTTTACTGCAATGAAAAAATTAATTAAGTCATTCAAAGGGTGATAAAATTTAATTTCAAAATAGATACTCCAGAAGTAGAACAAAAATGGTTTTGATTATAATAATAGTGTACATAGATATTAAACAAAAAACGAAAACCTGTATAAGTACAGCAGGAATCATCCTTTGATTGTACATAGCCGTTACCATTCAAAATTTGTTATAAGAAAAATAATAGTCACTTGCTGAGGGTCAATTATTGTGCCAGATACTCTACAAAGCTGTCCAATGTCCATGTTTTTTCTACTCCATTATGCACCAACTTTTTTTTTTTTTTTTTTTTGAGACGGAGTCTAGCTTTTGTTGCCCAGGCTGGAGTGCAGTGGCACAATCTCAAGTCACTGCAAACTCCACCTCACAGGTTCGAGCGATTCTCCTGCCTCAGCCTCCCAAATAGGTGGGATTACAGGCATGCGCCACCACATATGGCTAATTTTTGTATTTTTTTTTCCTTTTTTCAGTAGAGAATCTCACAACAATGACTTGGGTTTTTTGACATGCCAAAAAGATTAAAAAGTGGAAATCATAAAAGAAGAAGAAGGAACAAAAACATCCATATAAGATGATAACAGGTAGCATTCACCCCTTAATAACTTTTTATTTTGGGTAGATAATTTAACTCTTTGATTCTTAGTTTTCCAATTTGTAACATTTTTAAAAATTCACTTCAAAGTGTTATTATGAAGCCTAGGTGAAAGCATGCATATAATTCTCTTAACACTAAATTCAAAATAAGTAATATATATCATTTTGAAGAACTCTGTATGAATTTTTGTTTGAGAAATGTATTACTACTTCTATCTAATGAGATAAAAAAATGTAGAAGGCAAATATATTTATGACATAATTAAAATACTTTGAAAAAACTTATAATTTTTTTTCTAGAATTAACTAGCAAGAATGGAGATAATGTTAAAAATGAAGACAGTTGGGGAAGTCTTAACCTAAGACACATTAAATGTTTTATTAAAAATAATATTTCTCAAAGTTGCTATTTTCTAAAGAAAAAAGAGGCATTTAAATGAAAGACACAGTAACATATGTAAAACACATCCTAAAGCAATAAGGAAGTAATTCTGTCAGGAAAATTAGCTAACAATTTATAACAGCTTCAAATGAGATTCTTACCTTATAGACTACATCAGCTAAATTATTTTTATTAATAATGTTAGTATTAATAATATTTTTACTTACTATGAGACAATTATTAAGTCATTTATCAGAGTAAGAAACTGAAAATTTTGCAAAGCTTGCTTAAATAATTTACCCAAAGTCACAGAACTAAAAGGAGAGCTAGAATTAAATAAATATCTTAATCCAAATACGCAAATAAATTGAAAAAAATTTTTTAAAAATGTGTGGATAAGAATGTTTTAAGCATTAAACAAAGAGATTGCTATCAAACGAAAGTATTTGTAGATTTAATTCCAGAAGAATTTAAAATTTCTGACAGTGAAAATTTATAAACAAAAGCAGCCACTTCTGATAGTACTGCAAATAAGTTTTTGTGAAAAGTTGTGTACATCACTCCAAGCAATTTTAATTACACTGCTAAACTCATAAAGCTAGGAACGGAGGAAGGGAGGAAGGGAGGAAGGCAGGAAGGGAGGAGGAGAGGCAGGAAGGGAGGCAGGGAGGAAGGGAGGAAGGGAGGAAGGCAGAAAGGGAGGAAGGGAGGAGGAGAGGCAGGAAAGGAGGGAGGGAGGAGAGAAAGCCAAACACTAACGTGTAGGCACAGGATGCTCTACCAACAGCAAAAACAGTAAACACAATTCTCTCTGGGAGAAACGTTCCAAAATGAGATAGATATTTCAGAGTTTCCATCTTGAAAACTTAGTAAAAAACGAAGTCCGTGTGAAAATATTACCAGACATTAACAATGAAATTTTCACAAGCCAACATAAGCATTAAGAAGTCAGAAAGAATAATGAGCAGAGTAAGCACATTAGATATAGAAACGATTATATATTAAAAGGTAAAAACTAATGAAATGTTTAAGGAAATAAAAGATGGTATCAGAAATATTAACAAGAGGAAAATCCTGTAAACCATCATCAAACATTTTTAAAAGATAATTCTAGAATTATAAAATTAAAACTAAAATCATTGAAAATAAAACTGAAATGCGGTTCAATAGTAACTTAGATATAATGAAAAGAAGATGTGGACTGTAAGAGGGTAAATGGATTAATCTACTAGGCAATATATCAATCCAAAATACATATGCAACCAATACCATAGTTTCAAATACATAAAGCATGTATTGATAAGATTAAAAGGAGATATAAGTAAATCTAAAAACATACTGGGAGATTTTAACATGTGTAACTCAGTAACATTTGGAAGAACCAACAAAAGAAAGTAGTATAGATATAGATGCTTTGATAACAAACTTGACCTGGTATGTACAGAACACTAAACCACAAAACTTCAGAATATGTATTATTCTTAACGGCACATGAGACATTTACTAAAATTAACTACTGCATGCGTCATAAAGCATGCCTCAATACATTTTAATAGATTGAATTCAGATAGAGTATGTTCTATGACCTCAATGGAAGTACCTTGAAAATTAGTAACAAATAGATACCTTAAAATATTCTCCAATGTTTAGGAATTAAATTATGCACTTCTTAGGAATCCATGAGTCAAAGGAAAACAGAAAATATTTTGTACTGAATGATGACAACATACTATATCCAAATCTGTGTGATATAACTAACATTGATTATTGAAAAATAAATCACAAGAAGAAAAAAGCAACGTACTTTAAAAAGAAAGAAGGATATGATAAATACAAGAGAAAAATTATAGAAGAAAAGGAAAAATTTAAATAAAAGGTACACAGTTGAAAAATGATTGAGACCAATAAAAGTGATTTAAAAAACACTCTGACAAGATGGATTTAAAAAAAAGGAGAGACAGAGAAAGTAAAATTTACCAGTGTTAGGAAAAAATTATTCTGATATTTAAAAGATTCTAATAGGAGAAATATCATTTGAAAAATTAAATAATATGCCATATTTATTAAAAAACACAAATGCAAGAAGCAATAGTTATTTTAATAAAATTTGCATTTGTTAAAACATCTAAACCCATAAGCAAAATTTTCCAAAGAAAGAATCTAGGCCCAAATGGTTCACTAGTGTATTCTTCCAAATATTTAAGGAAGAAATAATGTTAACCTTAACAAACTCTTCAGCATACAGAAAGAGTGGGAATAATTCCTAATTCATCTTATAAGATTGACCTAACTTATTACATCAACAAAGGAATTGTGAGAAAGTAAAATTATAGGCTAATCCCTCTCATTAACACTGATGCAAACTCTGAAATAAAACACTTATAAGTGAATATATACATGGGCCATTTTGTATTTATTCCAGACTTTTATTGTAGAAAACACCCCAAATCCAGTGTCTTTCCACACATGAAGAAAATAAAGGAGAAAAATTATATAATTTCAACTGATACAGAAACACTTTTAATATTACTCAACACAGATTCATGATTGAATTCTTTTAGCAAACTAGGAATAGAAGGCAACATGGTGTGATAGAAGATATGTATAGTAAATCTACAGTAAATATCAAGCACATGATGAAATATGAATGTTTTCTCTCTAATATGGAGAGAAGACAAAGATGCCTGTTTTATATTTTCTATGTAAGATTGTACTAAATTGAGAAAATGAAGTTGGACTTTGACCTTATACCATACACAAAAACTAATTCAAAATGGTTTAAAGATCTATATGTAACACCTGAAACTACAAAACTCCAAGGAAAAAAAAAAAAAGTAGAAACTCTTCATGACATTGTGTTTAGCAATTATTTTTTGGATGACACCAAAAGCACAGGCAACAAAAGCAAAAAGAGATAAATGGGACTACATCAATTTTAAAAAAGTCTGTGCAGCAAAGGAAACCACCGACAGAGTGAAAAGGCAACACACAGAGTGGGAGAAAATATTTGCAAACCACATATTTGATAAGGGGTTCATATTCCAATATAAAAGAAAAAACACATACAACTGAACAACAACATCAAAAAACAATTAAAAAATGGGCAAATAATTTGAATAGACATTTCTCCAAAAAGACATACAAATGACCAGCAAGCCTATGAAAAGATGTTCAACATCACTAGTAACTAGGGAAATGCAAATCAAAACCACAATGTAATATCACACCCATTAAGATGGTGATAATTAAAAAATAATAACAAGTGTTATTGAAGACGTGGAAAAATACTAACCCTTGGGCCCTGTTGGTGGGCATGTAAAATGGTTCAGCCACTATAGAAAATAGTATGGATGTTGCTCAAAAAATAAAGATAGAACTACTATATGATTGAGCACTTCCACATCTGAATATATATCCAAAGGAAATGAAAACAGGATCACAAAGAGCTATTTGCACACCCATGTTCACAGCACCTTTTTTCACAACATGCAAGAGGTAGAAGGAACTTAACTGTCCATCAACAGGTGAATGGATAAAGAAAATGTGACATACGTAAATACAATGGAATAATATCCAATCTTAAAGAAGAAGGGAATCTTGCTGTATGCAACAACATACTTGAACCTTAAGGACATTATGCTAAGTGAAATAAACCAGTTTCAGAAAGACAGGTACTACAGGATTCTACTTATAGGAGGTCTCTGAGATAGTCAAATTCATAGAAACTGAAAATACAATAGTGATTGCCAGTGACTAGGAGAGGGCACAAAAGAAATTGTACAGTAAGTATAAAACTTCAACTATAAAAAATGAAAACTTTCTAGAGATCTGTTGCACAACAGTGTGCATATGGTTAACACTGAAGCAGCATTGTTCATCTGGGGTAATACCTGAGGTTTGCTGCCTCATGCCAAGGAAATCAAGAACATGGATACACAAGGAGTGAGTTCAATTGCCAAGGTTTAACAGGTGAGAGAAGGAAAAAAGGTCTTGAGAGAGAGGTGCTCCCAAGTGGGTCTTCTGGTTTCTTGGTGAAATGCAGGGAGTTTTGTAGATGAGCCTGAGGAGGTGGTGTCCGATTTACATAAGGCCCAAAGATTGGTTGTGAGAAGTGACAATGTGCTAGTAGCCCTCCCTCTCAGCGCCTCCTCAGCCTCAGGTCCGCTCTGGCAGTGCTTGAGGAGCCCTTCAGCCCGCCACCGCACTGTGGGAGCCCATCTCTGGGCTGGCCAAGGCCGGAGCCGACTCCCTCTGCTTGCGAGGAGATGTGGAGGGAAAGGCCGGGCAGGAACTGGGGCTGCCCACGGCTTTCACAGTCCAGTGCGAGTTCAGGTGGGCAGGGGCTTTGCAGGCTGGCACTGAGAGCAGCCAGCAGGCACCACCGGCCGAGGGCAGTGAGGGGCTTAGCACCTGGGCTATCAGCTGTGGTGGCTGTGCTGGGTCCCCCAGCAGTGCCAGCCCGCTGGTGCAGCGCTCAAGGAGTTCTCGCTGGGCCTCAGTTGCCTCCCTGTGGGTCAGGGCATGGGACCTGCATCCTGCCATGCCGGAACCCTCCCCCAACCTGGCGGTTGGGTCCCACGCAGCCCGAACCTCCCTGAGGAGCACTGCCTCATGCTCCACAGCCCTTAGTCCCATCAAATGCCCAGGGGCTGAGGAGTACAGGTGCATGGCACAGGACTGGCAGTCAGCTCTGCCCACGGCCCAGCTGCAGGATCCACTAGGTGAAGCCAGCTGGGCTCCTGAGTCTAGTGGGGACTTGGAGAACTTTTATGTCTAGCTGAGGGATTGTAAATACACCAATCAGCACTCTGTGTCTAACTCAAGGTTTGTAAATACACCAATCAGTACTCTGTGTCTAGCTAACCTAGTGGGGACTTGGAGAACTTTTCTGTCTAGCACTCTGTGTCTCCTAAAGGATTGTAAACGCACCAATCAGCACTCTATGTCTAGCTCAGGGTTTTTAGATACACCAGTTAGTATTCTGTATCTAGCTAACCTAGTGGGGACTTGGAGACCTTTTATGTCTAGCTAGAGGATTGTAAATTCACCAATCAGCACTCTGCGTCTAGCTCAGGAATTGTAAAACGGACTGATCAGCTGTCTGTAAAATGGACCAATCCCTGAGCTAGACACAGCTCAGGGATTGTAAAATGGACCAATCAGCAGGATGTGGGTGGGGTCAGATAAGGTAATAAAAGCAGGCTGCCCAAGCCAGCAGTGGCAATGCACTCAGGTCCCCTTCTACACTGTGGCAACTTTGTTCTTTCGCTCTTTGCAATAAATCTTGCTGCCACTCACTCTTTGGGTCCCTGCCGCCTTTATGAGCTGCAACACTCACCTCGAAGGTCTGCAGCTTCACTCCTGTCAGCTAGATCACGAACCCACCAGAAGGAAGAAGCTCCAGACACATCTAAACATCTGAAGGAACAAACTCCAGACACACCATCTTTAAGAACTGTAACACTCACCACGAGGGTCCACGGCTTAATTCTTGAAGTCAGCAAGACCAAGAACCCACCAATTCTGGACACAGTTGGACCAAGTGTGCCATTTACATAGCATGTGAAGAGGCTGGTGGCCCCACCCTAATCTTTCATTATACAGACGGGTTCTGTGTCTGGCCAGCTCCAAGTTGCCTGTTCCTTTACTATACACACGGTTGACAAAGAAAAGGGAAAATGGAACCTCCATGTTGAATACGCCTGGCCCCCAGGTGGCCTTATCTTATTGGCAGAGCTGTCAGCATTCACCCATGCAAGCATCCAGCTTGCCTTGTCTATGTCTGCAGTTCGATTTTACAGGCTGCTCTTTGTTAGAGAAGGAATGATTTCGGGCTGCCTTTTGTTAAAAGGGAAGCCTTACTGAGGACTTTGTTACCCTCACTAACTGCCTAAATAATTTCTTTTTAGCTCCTGCATCAACACTGCTGTACTCTTAGAAATGGTTAAGGTGGTAAATTCTATGTGTTTTTTATCAAAATAAAAAAAATAAGAAAAAGAGTGTACTAAAGTCTCTAGAGAATGTAATAAGGCCAGAAAAAGAAAAGATTTAATAATTGGAAAGAAAAAAAGACTATCATTATTTGAAGATGCATGATTGTATAATATAAATATAGCAAATGTAGAGAAACTATGGTAAGAATATTTAATCAATTGATACTTTTATTATCAGATATAGTCATTTTTAACAAATAACATCTATTCACCACCTAGAAATAATCCCACATAAAGTTGGACAAGAACTTTATACCAACAAATGATAAAATTTTGTATATTAAAGTAGACTATAATAAAAAGAGAGATACTCTATGTGTAAAGACAAGGCAATTAGTTCAACCCAAACTGGCTTATGCATTTAATACAATTCCAATGGAAACTACAATACATTTCTTTAATTAACTGATATTATGATTTGAAAAATTATTTCAAAATCTCATGGCCAGTGATAGCCAAAGCACTCACCAAGAAGTATTATCAAGGTTTATTACAAAGCCAGAGTAATTTGCATAGAACCACAAAACAGAACCACCCTATACAGAAACTTGTTACAGAGAGAAAGGAAGGACTTAATAATTAGTGCTGAGACAATGTGTTATCCATATGGGGCAAACAACAGTAGTAGAACTCTTATCTCACAGTATGCTTTAGAACAGGACAGAAAAAAAGAAATGTGTAAAACTTAACAATTGTTTATGGCCTAATACACAGAATGATGTCCTCAACAAAATACCAAAAAGTAATTATATTAAGAACTCTTGGGGGTAGGGAGGAAATGGGGATATGTAGTTCCAAGGCTGCTAAGTTGCAATTATTAGAATGAATAAGTTTAGAAATTTGATGTACAGCACGAGGATAATAGCTAATAGTATTGTTTTGTATACTGGAAATGTGCTGAGAGAGTAGATTTTAGGTGACCACACAAACATACAAACACACACGCTCCAAGGGATAACTGTAAGATGATAGATATGTTAATTTGCCTGACTATAGGAACTATTTCATTATGTATATTTAAACATTATCTTGTATACCTTAAATATAAACTACAAAAGATTTCTTAAAAACTCTTAAAATTTCATTATCACTAAATTTAATAAGAAATTTCTTCATTAAGGGAAACCTTTTAAAAACATAACAAACCACAAATTGGGAAAAGATACTTGAAAATCAACAGAAAATTAATAATAAGAATTTATAAAGTTCTCCTTCACATCGACAAATAGAAGACCACCCAATAGAAAGATGGGGCAAGAGATATGAACAGGCAATTTCACAGAAGAAACCCAAGGGGTCAGTAAGCACATGGTAATACATTCAATCCATCACCAATTAGAAAAGTACAAGTGAAAACTAACCAAAATGAGATATAATTTTACAATGACCATCACAGTAAAAAAGTAAAAACAAAGTTGGACAAAACCAAATATTGGTGAGAATGGGGAGTCCAATAGGAATTCTTATATACAGTTTGTGGTCAAGTAAATTTATATGGCATTTGCTGTATGCAGTTGGGTGAATTTGTATTCTCAATTTAGCTAGACCAAGTTATGTGTCCCAGCACTGCTCTCTTGCATAGTTCTGAGTTAATGCAAAGCTACAAGAGACACTTTGTGCAAGAGCTGGCAAGTGAAAGTGAAACAGCAGCTATGTACTTATGCTTGAAACATGAATTGAGAACACCAGGTACGAATTCAGCTTACACATATTGTCAGTTGCTGCTGGCTCACTGGGACTGTGTGGGGCACCATTTGGCCCACAGCGCTTATGCATCCTGTGACTCCTACAGGATCCTAGTTGGGACAGGGTATCTGCCCCAGGGATATTTCACTCTTTCTGGTGGCATCTATTTTTTTCTGGGAGGAAGCACCTGGTATTACTAGGAATTATGCTTCCTGTCAATGATACTGACCTGACTTCAGTAGAAAGAAATCACACGGATATTATATAACCATAAGTTTTAAAAGAGAGGGGAATTTAACTCTGTGATGAAGGATATCATGTTCTGCTACGTGTTCTTATCATCAAAGTTGAAGTCTCGGAGGCAGAGGGAGAAATACGAAGGTTTCAATTTGCCATCGTGGATTCCAGCTTATCCATCCTCCATTCTATTTAGTATCATCTTGCCTTCCTGACTACCTGCCCTACTGATGTTAGACTCCAACACCAAGCACAAAACAGCTTTATACAGACTTTAGCCAGCTCCTACAACTGTGTAAGGTCAAATTCTTACTATAAGTTTCTTATCGCATGTATCAGTAGGATTCTGTTTCTTTGATTTAATTTCAACTGTTTCAACTGATTATGACATAGACATGATAAGACAAACTGCAGCAAGTAATGGCTTGAGATTTTATTAACCATGAAAAAATACCAACTTTTCATTTATTTAAAGACAAAACAATACATAAAATTCCCCTCTCTTTTAAAACTTATGGTTATATAATATCTGTGTGCTTTCTTTCTACTGAAGTCAGGTCAGTATCATTAACAGGAAGCATAATTCTTAGTAATACCAGGTGCTTCCTCCCAGAAAAAAATAGAGGGCACCAAAAATGGTGAAATATCCCTGGGGCAGATTTAGATGTCACCTGACAGCCATAGAGCATTTGTGCAGAGACTAAAAGACTGATATGAGAAACCACTTCCTGGGATGAAATCAAAGCCAGGGAGAGAATCCTATACCCAAATATAATCTAAAGGAGTTAAAGAGAGGAAAAGAATGCCGGTGAGACAAAGGGATTTAAACTGGAGGAACAAGGAACGAAAAAGTGAGTGTACATTTGAAGGTGAGAGGTACAGCCTAAATGAATTCATTGAGGCAAAGGAAGAAAGGAAACCAGCTCTAGCTGCTTGTTTTTATAATGGTCCCTGGTGACTAAAAAGCAAATCACAGCCGTCATTTTACTGTTACCGTTACATTTTTTCATAAAGCATCTCTGAAGACACTCCAGAAATTTGGGGAAAACTTCAAGAACATGTTGACCTGAGGAAAGAATTATAAATATACTACCTGTCAAATATACTACCAGTGCTAAAATATAGATCAATTAAACTAGTCATAATGACATGTAAACCTCATATATATGGACTTCAGTATTTTGATCAATATCTTGAATGTCCTAATACTCTTGCTATAGATTGACATTTAGCAATAAATGATTAACTTGTAATGCATGAATATACTGTTTAGCTCTGATAAAATGAGTAGTAGTAATTTGAATGTATGATTTCAATGGATTTTAAAATATTTCTAAAGAAACAAAAATAAATATAATGACTCCAACTCTTTAGCAAAAATGTCATGAGACACATAACCAATACAAAAATGTCTTTACTCTGAATACAAATATAAATTTATTTTTCTTTTTAATTTTTCAGCTATTCAAATTTGTGTCTCCATATTCATTGTGCTTACTGTTGCGGTACAAAAGTATTTTCTTAAAATTGGATGTAATAATCATCAAAATTTTGCATTGTGTTTTAAATTTAATGTAGAGCTACTTGTTTTAATTCTGTGACAACTTTTTATGAAGTGGGGTATCCTTCTTTATGTTTCCAATTTTAGCAAATTTTTGTCATTACAAGCAACCTCAATAAGTATTATATACAAAAGTATGTAAACAGTTTCAATAATAAGCATTCTAAAACACATCATTTCTAATGATAAAATTTTATATTCTCTGATTTATAGTTTCATAGTCACTACTAAAAAATCTTTTGAATATTAGAAAAAAACGACATTGCTCATTTTGGTGAATGCACTTAGCCAGAAACTCCATTTGCAGATAATGAAATATAAAATAAATATAAATTTTTAAAAATATCATGGGGAAAGAATTTCAGGTAACTGGGAAGTAAATGTCTACTAATTTTATTTTTCTGTCTAAACAGTGGTAACCTAGATGTTTGCATTCTCAAAGGCATATATGTCCAATAGATTCACATAATCCCAAAGGTTCTCTAAATAAAAAATTGTGGGTTCTGGCTCTACTATAACATTAATCAAGATCAAATTAAGGATTTATGGGTTATAATAAAGTAGTTCCAGTGTCCACGCCTATTTTTCCAAACAGTTCATCAACTGGCTTTTACACTAGATTAAATTCCTTCCCTATAGAAGAAAACAGCTCAAGCCTTAACTCCTACAATTTATATGACAAATAAAAATCAATACAAGTGTTCTTGTTAATGGTCTTATAAGAAAAAGCCAGAATATCTGGAACAGGAGACAAAAGAACTCCAAGGTCAAGTGTACTCATCTTTGGATTCCAACATCTTAGACTTCCGAAGAGTAATTGATCTCATATTACCCTCTTACCTTCTGAACTGCAATCTTTCGTGGATTATGAGCCTAACTGTGCATGGCAAAAGTGTTTCTTTAACAATTCTAACTTTATCACTCTGAAACACCATGAGACAGTGCAATAAACCCATCTTCATAGCTTTAAATATTACTATAATTTAAGAAGTATAAATGTTATGGAATTTCATAGATATTAGAAATGAATCATCTGTTTAAACCCTATCACTTTTTATATGAGGAAATTAAAGATCTTCAAAACATAAATACTGAGCCCAAAGTCACAGACCTAAAGAGAAAATTTAAACTAGAACATAGATATGTGATTTGTAGCTAATATTATCATCTAATTGGACATATGAGCATAGGAATTTAGAGCAGAAAGATAGAGTAATTCAATCCCTTTATTTTATAGACAAGCAAACGGGGCTACAATGATTACAGATTTGCCTAATAGAGTGAAATTATTCATAGAGTTTGTGAAATCAAGTGCTGAAAACCCAAAAAATGCTTCCTTCTGTTATGATATGCAAGCAGAAAGCACTGCCTCAATCTATATTCTTTGAGACTCTTTTTTCCTGGCAGTAGTTACGACTTTTCTGTACTTTGCGGCCCAAATAGCTTTGTTTCAAAACAAAGTGCATTTTCAAAAGCAATCTTCTAATCTCAAAATAATAATTCAATCAGCCAAAACACTCACCAAATCAGGCACTCTACCAGGTGCTCTTCTATGTACAGGACAAGACAAAGAACTGAAGCAGTTTCATTCCAGAAAATCAGACAGACAAGCTGAGATCTAGCTACCAAGCAGGCAAGCAGATAAATAAATATATGGTTATTTCAAGTCTTAATAAATGCAATGACCAAAATTCAAAACTCAATATTGAGTGAGACAATGTCCTAATCAGAATGATTCAATAACTAAAAAAAAAAAAAAACAGTTTATTCCTAACAAGTGGTTTGTAAACAGGGAGTTTTAGGAGAGAGAATTCTGTGCCAATTCATACAGACTACCAAAAATTGCTAGAGGAGCTATATTGCTTTGGTTTATTTCTTAAAGTACCAAAGTATTTTCAACAGAGTGGGAATCAATGAAATAAGAGTGAATAAAACACTTTAATTTGAAGCAAAACATTCTCTGTCTCTCTCTTTCTCTCTCTCTCACATACACATACACACAAACATACATACAACTCACAAGCAGAGAAAATCAAATATTTTAGATCACTGTGGTTGCTACAATAAAATACCACAAACGGGGTGGCTTGTAAACCACAGAAAATTATTTCTTACTGTTCTGAGGCTGGGAAGTCCAAGATCAAAGAGCCACAAATTCAGTTTCTGGCAAAGTTCACTTTCTGATTCAGTGAGGTCGCCTCCTTTCTGTGTCCTTACATGGCTAAGGTTGTGGGGGTAGTTAGCACTCTGGGGTCTTTCTTAGAAAGGCTCAATTCCTAATTCCCTCTCAAAGATTCACCTCATAATACCATCACCTTGAGCGTTAGGATTTGAACACATGTATTTGGAAGGTGGCAGAAGCACAATTAGATCATAGTAGCAAATGTAAAGTGCAGAACCTCATCCCACAAGAAATGCTACAAGAAACTGAGCTTCATTATATCAGTGACTAATGAGAATATCTAATTATCTAATAATTGGTCTTATTCCTTCACCAGATTCTAGGCAAGACATCTAAGATATCGTACCATTTTTCCTGTTTCCTAATTTCTAAGGCATATTTTCATTTTTTTACTTAAATGTAAAAATTATTCAAATCTAAACATTTTTATTAAAAGTAACAGGTCTACTTTAGAATTTTTTTTTAAACATGAAGATGTATAGGAAATAAAATATTTAAAAAGCATCACTATCTCATCTAATTACTAGAGCTGTCTCTTAACTGACTTTCTTACTTTTCTTACTTCTCCTCTAGCTTAGGATCCACTGCACAGTGATGCCGACCATTCTAAAATGCAGATATGATGAGGGTGTTCCTTGACTTAAAATATTTACATGACTCAACTTCTTATTCCCACTGTGTTCAAGGAATACAGATTTCCAGTAGTTTAGAAGGCCTTGCATGTTCCTACCCCTGCTCAACTCTCCCATTTCATTTGTTTTGACTCATTCTGGACCCTCTGAGGCTTTATTCCAGCCATTTTTCCAAAGAAACACACTTTCTTTAATTGCAAGACTCATGAGCAAGCTATGCCCTGTACAAAAAGTACACAGAGGCACCCTTTTCACCAAACAAATCAGACATCCTTCCATGACCAAACGAGACATTGCTTCAGCCAATATGAGTTTGATGTTTGTCTTACATTCCTTTGAAAGACTCTGTTGGTTTTCTCCACTTCACTGCTTTATATTTTGATAATTTCTGAGGACCTTCTGCATGCCAGTCATTGCTCGAGAGGGAAAAGAAGTAAGCAAAACACACAAAACAGACACTCAGTAGCACTTTACCTTCTCATGAGAAGCAGACAATAAATAATACAATTTATAGATATCAGATGTTAAGAAGTCCAATAAAGATTGGTTAGAGGAAAAGGATTTCTAGGGAATTCTCATTTATATCAGGTGATCAAAGAGAAACCCAGTGAGACAGGACATTGGAACAATGGTTGGAAAAAGCAAAGGAACAAATCACATGAATTTCTAGAAGGAATATATTCCAGGCTGAGGGAAAACAAAGTGAAAAGACTGTGAGGTTTCCATATCCCTGTGTTTTCAAAGGTCCACAAGAATGCCAATGTCGGAGTTGAGAGAAAAGGGAGAACATTTGAAAATGAGGCTTTCCATCTGGGATTCTCAAATGCTATTTTAAATCCAATATTTCTATGATGTAAGGGGGTAACCTGGACATTTTAGGATATTTAGCATCATCCCTGGGCTCCATTCACTGGATGTCAGCGGCATCCACAACCCCCTCCCCACAACTCCCTACCCCCATTGTCACCCAGTAATGATCACCAAAAATTATCACATTTTCCCTGGAGGAGCAAAATCAGCCAGCGATTGAAAACTACTGTTTTAGAGGTAGCAAAAATAAGATTGTGCGAAGTGTTTTGCGCCATATTCAAATCTTTGCCTTTACCTTGAGTAAAACGCACGCCAATGTAAGACACTGAGCAGAATTAGCATAACTTCAGTTATGAAAATCATTCATGCTTTTATGTTGAGAATAGGCTGCAGGATAACAAGACAGAAAGAGTGCAGTAATCCAAGTGGGAGATAAAAGTTGTTCAGATCAATATGACAGAAGTGGAGGTGATGAGAAGGGGTCACATTCTGGAAAGTCACCAGATTTCCCAGCACATTGTAATGGGTGTGAGAAAAAGATAGGAATCAAGGATAATTCCAGTGTTTTGGGAACATTAGATTGCCATGAACTGAGATACAGAAGGCTAAAATTGAAATGGGCTCTGAGAGAAAGAATAAAGGGAAAAAATAGTAATTAAGACTAAAAAGATGTCGACATGGATGTGGTGAAAAGGGAACACTTCCACTCTGCGGGTGGGAATGTAAACTAGTACAGTCACTGTGGAAAACAGAGCAAAAATTCCTTAAAGAACTAAAAGTAGAAATACCATTTGATCCAACAATCTCACCACTGGTTATCTACCCAGAGGAAAATAAGTCATTATACAAAAAAGATAATTGCACATGCATGTTTAGAGCAGCACAACTTGAAATTGCAAAAATATGGAACCAGCCCAAATGCCTGTCAATCAACAAATGGATAAAGAAACTATGGTGTATATATAATACTACTCAGCCATAAAAAGGAATGAATGACTAGCATTCACAGCAGCCTGAATGGAATTGGAAACCATGATTCTACGTGAAGTAACACAGGAATGGAAAACCAAACATCGTATGTTCTCACTCATAAGTGGAAACTAAGTAATGAGGATACAAAGGCATAAGAATGATACAATGGACTTTGGGGACTTAGGGTGAAAGGGTGGGAAGGGGGTGAGGGATAAAGGCTATAAATTGGGTTCAGTGTATACTGCTCAGGTGAGGGTTGCACCAAAATCTCACAAATCACCACTAAAGAACATACTCATGTAACCAAATACCACCTGTTCTTCAAAAACCTATGGAAACAAAAAATTAAAATTAAAAAGGTGTGCTACAGAGAAGCAGGAAAACAAAATGAGTGTTGCATCCAGGGAGGCAAACGATGAAAGAGTATTAGGGAGTAGAGAATAAATAACTCCACCAAATCCTTCTGACAAGTAAGAGGAAAACTGGGAATGGCATTAGACTTCACAATATGAATGTCACTTCTGTCAATGCTAAGAGGATTTTTGATGGAGCGATGGGTGCAAAAGCCAAAATGGAGTGTATTAAAACCCATTTATGCCTATCTAGTATTCTATTATTGGAATGCTGAGGATGTGGGAGTTATTTCTATCCTACTGCTCAAGATCATCACTGAGGTCAGGAGAAGGGAGGGGAGGGGAGGGGAAGGGAGGAGATGAGAGGAGAAGAGAGGACAGGAGAGGAGAGGAGAGGAGAGTAGAGGAGAGGAGAGGAGCTATATTTGACAAATTACTTAACTACACCCTAAGCAAATGTTTTGAATCCTTGAAGGCAGAGATGACCTTTGGCATTTTTTTGTTTTGTAACCTTAAACTATACAATAATGCTTGGAAGAGAGTAGGTGCCCCATAAATAAGTATAGCCTTTGGAGAGATCCCATAATTCCTATTTTATAAAAATGTATGCCATAGAAATATTTACAGAAATGTTTATAGTTGTATGTCGAATTCTGAGTGTTTTACGATTTTAGTATTTTGACAAGGCCAGCTGCAAACTATATCAAGATCATTTAATTGGTGTCATATCATCTTAAATAAGAGTATAAAAATAGAGAAATTATTTTCTAATCAATTGTAACTTGGTAAACTATTTTGAAATTATTAATCAGAAAGATGAGAAAAAGACCAGGAAACCCAAGGAAACACAAGTGAGAATAGATAGAGACTAATGAGAAAGAACAAACACGTAAAAGATGAAAAAAATGAACCAAAGGATGGAAAACAAATGAGTTATTTAGAAGAAAGTTATGGCAAAATCAGAACAACTGAAGTCGTGAATAAATTTAAGACAAGTAGAGTAACAGACAGAATACTTCCAATATATCTAATAATCAGGAACACGTTGAAAATGAAGCAAAAGTTGCCTTACGCACACACACAAAAAAGCTTACCTTTGAAGATGTGGCCATCTTAGAATCATATGTCTGGATTACTGAAGTGGAGGAACAAGCATGCTGGAAGGATACAATAGGATAATTCATATTCCCTTATATTTAGTCATGATGTATACTTGAACCTGGGCATAAGATGTTTTTTAAACAACTCAAGACTAAAATAATAAAGTAATGCTGTTATGCATATAAAAAAATGAAATGTTATAGCAATTGTATATACTTTGTTGGTTTCTCCGGGAACTATAAACAAGTACAGATAAATGCTTTGATTCTTAATTTGAAATATGTGCTGATTATTATTTTATTCAATTTTACTAATGTGCTATAATTAAACCAAAAGCAAACCTAAGTATATTATTTATGATTTCACCTTTTTGGAAGAGGTCTTAGTCATGTGGACTTAGGATAAGTCATGGAAAAGAAATGGAATTGGCCACACAGTGGTTCATCAAAACGCAATTTTCAAAGTAGGCAGCAAATCACATACCTGAATTTTTTCTCAATTTTTGGACAGAGCAGCACTATCAAACACAAGAGTCTCAGAAACAACTCCACACAGTCCACAGATATAAATAGGGATAAGAGTCATATTTAAATCTCATGCATTATTCAGGCCTTTTTGGCTATGAAGTTAACCCCCAAATCACCTACCGTTTGTATCTTAATATGGCCATACTACTCTTACTTTCCATTCTAGATACACTAACACTTATAAAAAATAATTTTTAATTAAAAACATTTGTCCTTGTGTAAGGCATTTATTTCTGTTTTAAAAATCAACTCCTAGTGCTGATGACCGAAGTAAGGAAATAGTTAAATCTGCGAAAGTGATGTTTAGGTGGAAAACATCTTATGGTTAAAATGAAACATTGAAATATATTCTACAGTGGCTTCAATTAATAATCTAAATGAACTCATTCTTTCTGACCTTTACAGAGACAAACAAGAAAGTTTGTAAAACATCAGTACTTTTGGGGAAAACTGTATGCTACATGAATTCCTGTTTGTTTGTTTGTTTGGAGATGGAGTCTCGCTCTGTTGCCCAAGCTAGAGTACAGTAGCGCGATCTTGGCTCACTGCAACCTCTGCCTCCCAGATTCCAACGATTCTCCTGCCTCAGCCTCCTGAGTAGCTGGGATTACAGGTGCCCGCCACCACACCCAGCTAATTTTGTATTTTTAGTAGAGACAGGATTTCACCACGTTGGCCAGACTGGTCTCAAACTTCTAACCTAAAGTGATCTGCCCATCACAGGAATTCTTAAAGGTGTGTGTTAAGAAACTGTCAGAGGTCTACTGTACCACCAATTTCCAAGCAGTATTAATCATTGAGGTTAACGAATATGCCTACATATTCAATTGAGCTTATTTAGATATCCCTGTTTTCAGAACAATAATCTTTACATGCTGTAAGGACTGTGTGGAATTGTTTCTGAGAATCACGTGTTTGATTAGTGCTCTTCTACCCAATATTTGAGAACACAACTCAGGTATGTGATTTGCTGACTACTTGGAAAATTGCATTTTGATGGTACAACTCTGCAGGCAATCCCATTTCTTTTCTAGAGTGCTTCCACAATAAATATGTTCTGGTGTTTCATTAACTCTCATAGGTGTCATTTCTATCACTACATTGTGTCTCTAAGATTGAGCTATTGAAGTAGTGTTTACTCTACTTCTTCCACATGGTTTCCTCTCTAATATGAATGATAACTGAAGTAGCTATCTCTACAATAGATCATTGACATTTTGTCTCCCAAAGGATTATCTTTGAGTTTTTCAAAATGATGTTTTCTGAATCTAAATCTGATACTGCGTGGGTAACAACTTAATTCACAGTACACCAAGAGACTGTCTCCCTTTTTATATCTCCAATTGTTTTTGCTTCACTTTAAAGTAGTGTCGTGTTTTGTATTATTATTATTATTATAATTTAATGAAAGAATAAGAAATCATTAAAGTTTGAATAAATTAAAATCTTCATGTGCCATATACTTAAATTGCTCCTGGATAAGAAAAATAATGTTTAAAGTTTTTTATGCCAATACAAAGGAAGAAAAGTAAAGTTACATTTAAGGAGAGTCTATTCTGTCTGTGGTTGTTAACCCTCTCAATAAAGCTACAAGGTAGCATTAGTTTCTTCATTTCACCAAAAATCACAAGGCTAAGTACTTAGTATATGAAAAATTTCAAATTCAAAGTGGAATTTGAAATAATGTTCCCATGATTCCAAAGGCTGTCACTTTTTTAGTATGCTATATTCTTTTCTATACAACTATTTCACTTTCATTATAAGAAAATTCAGCCTGAAGTATGCATATTAACTTATCCATTTAAACACATTGTCACATAATTGTTCGGATCTGAAAAAAAGACATGTAGCCCATATAATATTGAGAATGAAGATTTAAAGAATGCCTTTCTGAATTCCAAAAACCAGAATATTTACTATTCATTAAAAAAACACCTAGTAAGACTGTTTTACAGGTGAAAACTCTTGCAGCATGTTGGCATGGTTTACTTTCAGAACTATTCTTCACAAGGAATGCTTGAATGACACAACTAATACTAATATCAGTATACAGGTATTAATGATACTATTAATAATGCTAATATATCATTTTACATAAGTCTTACATTAATAATATTAGAACTGATGCACTAATGCTAATAATATAACGAGCAGTTAAGTACAAACATTCTCAAATGATCTTGAACTCTTGCTACAGAGGTAATATGATAAATTCTGACCTTTACCGTGTTGTCATGGGGAAATTAGTGGCTTTCAATATGAAGCAACTCCAAGTTTTTAATTATTTCATTTACAAAGGAAGATTTACAGTGAAGAGATGATCATATATTTGTGGGCACTTTCTAAAACTAAGATATATTAAATTCAATGAAGATGAATGTCACTTTCTACGGCAATCTCTATCTCTACCACCACCCGACAAAAATACAATACAATTACACTGTAATATCGAGGCTACAGGCATGTTTGATGATTGGGTTAAGGTGCAACTGTATTGGTTATATATTTTGTTTGGTTTAGTGAATCAGGCTAGGAGCAGAATATAGATTTCTGACACATAGGACAAACATCTTTTTTCTATTCGATCTCACTTTTCAAACATGCTTGGTAAATTTTATCAAAATTACACTGGTAGGTCAAGTAGGAAATAGCAGTCAGACAATACATACTTATCTTTTCTAAACAGTTCCCCCATGTTAGAGCTTCCCATTCTCTACACTTTATGGAAAGTTTTTGTTTTTCCCCAGGGTGATGAGGTGAGCAGTGTTTGTATTTTGAAATATGAGGTTAGACTAGGCAAAGAGATTAGGTCAGTGGTAGTTTTACAGAAGGAAGAAAAAAGTCTAAAAAGTTATAAATATGTATTCAGCTGAGACCTCATCAGAATGATATATTGTTAGTAGTAAAGATATGATACTTTATAAAAAAGATATTGATCATCTTGTGAAACAAATGAGCTTAAATTTCCATCTAGTTTACTGCTGGAAAGATAATTTCTTTGACATTAGTTTAACTTTCATGCTCCATTTATACTTATAAAAGCTTTTACTTTAAGAGACCAAAACAGATTCTCATTGTCTAGCTAAATGCAGTGATATTGGCAACAATTAGTCTCTTCTAAAATGAACAGTCAAAAAGATAGGCAATTAATATGGATTTTAACAAAGATATTGACAAACGTATTTTTTAAAAAACAAAAATCTCATTACCTTAATGACTGTATTGAGCAATTCACTTTCCAAGATGTCATATATTTGAGATTATCTATTCTTAGCACAGTTCTTTCAGTCTACCTCAGAAATAAAATAAAAACTTTTTATCTTATTTTCTAAAATCTATATTATTCTTGTGACAGTTATCTGCTCAAGATTATATCATTTTTCTGCATAAAAACCAGTTTCCAGTAAGTATACTGAACTTAGTAGTAAAGCTAGTCATTTCACATTACATTTGAATTATGCTTAATTTCTAAAGTATTTCAACATATTATCTCTCTTGATATTATAAATAATCAAGGGTTAGCTCAGATTGTTATAATATCTTTCTACAGTGGCAGAATCATGACCCTGAGTTTTTATTGTCTGGTCATTTTTAATATTTTCACAACTGCAAATAATGCCTAAAATACTAGATGTGCACATACATTACAGAAACAAATATGATAAAGGATGGGATGAATTGGAATAATTCTAATGCTGTAAGTTTTCAATAATAAAATTTGTTATTTTATTATAAAAACAAAGGAGGCTTTCTAACATATAGAGAGTATTGTTATAAACACATCGGGATATACATATAGCAATTTTATAACTAAATAGAACCAAGGTACATCATCAAAGCAACTATAGTGTTCCCTTTGAGTAAAGAGAAAAAGAAGGAAAAACGCATTTGAAACATTGCCTGTAGGTGTCTTTGTTACCTAAAATTTTCAAGAGTCTTCTGAATAGCATGCTTCCAAGGTACTCAAAGAATTTCTTAATTAAAATTGTATTGATGTACTGTATCTACAGAGATAATTAAATACAACACTAGTTTTCTCTTGCAAAAACATATTTGTCTTGCCAAGAAAGTAATTGAGAAATAGAGTCGAGTGACTCAACCTTAATGCAGAAACTTTTGTCAGAAAAGTTTCTTTTGTTAAGAAAAATCTGAGGATTAGCCACTGCTATATAGTTTGATCTAATTTCTTTTTGTCTTAACTGAATGTGAAAAATAATGGCATAGTAAAACATATGAATATGTCTCCCCATTAGTTCACTACACACAAAAAACGTTAAGCCAAGTCAGATTATGAAGTCAACTGAGAACTGATGCTTTATTCACTTGGTCTTATTCATCTGTTTCATCATGATGCTCCCTTTCTCTGTTGTGAACAGTCACTGAACTATTAAGTTGGACTTTTTCATTTTTAAATACAAGTTACTCTCACATGCCTGCATCCCAGTGATAATTATTGCTCTGAAGGAGCAGTTCCAATTCAAAGATTTGCTGTACATTCATTATCATTGAGCTCCTGTGATAACATCCTAGTTACTGGAGCTTACACTTGCAAGGTTACAATGGAAAACAGTGGAAAGGAAATTCTAGGGAACCCATCAGCCCAGACTTACACAAATAATGTAATTATTGCTATGCAATATATAATATCCTTTAAGTCCTTAAACCCATACAAAGATTTAGGAGGGAAAAAAAGATTTTGTTAGAGACCACAGCACATTGACTCAAATTTTCAAAAGCTTTACTATCTCAGCACCAAATAACTTCAGATGAAGTGAAAGAAGGCTATCTAAGAGCAAATATGATCCAAAGGCTTCATTTTTATGTCTTAGTGGGAAAAAAGCAGGAACTCAACCTCTGCACAAGCCCTAAGCCTTCAGAATACCAATAGTGGTTGAGGTATTTGAGGATAGACATCCAGGAAAGAACCATCCAGTCGTGGGGAAGATGACCTCCAGTAAGTGAGCAAATTCCCACCTCCAAGAGTTTATAGGTTCAGCACTTGCGCCATGTCCCCGTGGAAACGTGAAAAATATAAAGTTGTGAAACGCTCTTAGAGTGCAGTGACTTTCAGAATGGCAGTGAGGACCTCAAAAATCTGCTTCTCTGTAAATACAATGAGAGCACTTGCAAAAACTGTCTAAATTAACTTTTTTGAAATTCCAGAAGTTAACCCAAAACTTCCACCACTCTGCAGGGAATTTCTTCAAGGAAAATAGCTGAATCTCAGTAAAAAACAGAAAGGCTTGTACCATTTTAATCTGCCCTATTTGCATCTCATTTTTGCCAGTTCCACAATAACCTTGAATACCTGCAGCTTCACAGCCATGGTAGTGAAACCAAGCAGACCAGCAGCTGTTAGAAAGAGCTAACTGGATTTTTGGATCTCCTCAGAATGCTTGTCCCCAGATATGTAATCTGTCTGGCAGCTCCTTGGGAAATCTCCATTAACAAGGCTTTTCTTTATTTCATCTAATCCAGTGTTCAACAGGAAAAGCCTTGTCTCCAAAACATTTGTTGAAACTAATTGGTTAACATGGCAACTGCCTGAGGCTGAGATAACAATTGAGGCAAACAAGAGGTTGGGCAAAAAGGAAGAGGAGAATGAGTTGTTCCTAGTAGGCTTGAAAAAGCTCCAATGTATTACTGGGGATCTAGGAGGCTCCATGCATGTGCAAAACTGTGCATGTGCCCAGGAACCCCAAAAAGGTCCTAATCTCTAAGCAGAAAGTAAAGGCTAAGGCACAGTTTTAAACTGCTTGAATGCTAAAGGCATGCCCTAATACATACAGAGCTCCTCTGCAAAGGGTAGGATACATTGTTTCAAGAAAAAGTCAGTTGAAGAAAATCTCTGTTCTATCATTAGGTGACCAGCAAACTAACCAAGCCATGACTTCAGTGCTGTTCATGACAGGAAATAGAGACTGCAGAATTCATACAGCAAAACTGCTACACATCAGATGACAACAACAACATCCCTGGGGAAGGTAGATAATCTGATTTCCACAATTATTACATTATAGAATGTCCAATTTTCAGTAAGTTTATAAGACACAAAGAGAAAAAATGTAGTCAATAAAAACTCTCTCTAAGGAAGCCTAGATACTGTATTTACTAAACAAACACTTTAAATAAGTTATTGTAAATACACTGAAAGATCTAAAAGAATCCTTGTCTAAATAACTAAAGGAAAGAATGAGTTGTGTCTTAGCAAATAGAGTACCATTAAAGAGACAGAAATTACATTTTAAAAATAGCTACATAGAAATTCTGGAGTTGAAAATTAAAATAACTGAAATGAAAAATTCATTGGAAGGAGTCACATCAGATTTGCACTGGCAGAAGAAATAATTTGTGAAGTTAAAGGTACTTCACTGAAATTGCCCAGTCTGAAGAAGAGAAAGAGAAAAGAATGAAGGAAAATGAACACAATTTCAGAGATCTGTGAGATAACATCAGGTATATCAACGTATGCATAATAGGAGCCCCAGAAAAGAAGGGAAAGAGAAAGAGGCAGAAATAATATTTTAAGAAATAATGACTGAAAACTTCCCAAATTTGATTAAAATGCTTTTAAGTTAAAATGATAATTGCAAGTATTCACTTCATGGATATTTGTCCTACTGCATTTCTAAAATCTTCTAAAACACAAAGTACACATTCCTCAACTTTAATATGCCTACTTGCCATTTTTAGTGCAATGGAAAAAAAAGGAATATACAGCAGTAAAACATTTTCGTTCATTGTTAAATCAATCCTACTTAATCTTAATTGATATTTTTCAGTTGAATATGTCTTAATGTATAATTGTCAATTTATTAACAAAAATCTATCGAGTATTTTAATGTGTATGTTATTAATTTTATTGAAAAAAACTTACTTTAAATATATTTTTATTTGATAGTTTTTCACACATATAAATTTTTAATTTTCAGCCTTACAGCCCTTTAAAAACATGGAATGGCACTGCCTATTTTAGAGGGATAGTCTAAGTGACATATTAATTCATTTATTTAGCCTCCCCAAGACTTAAAAACTATATCAATTCTGAATTGGGTTACTTCACAGTGGGAATAATTGCTCATTCCACAATCATTTATTGCATATATACTATGTACTTTGTACTAGGTACTGGGATTGTAATAAAACATCCAGTATCTATAAAGCACTTTCTATGTGCTAAACACTGTAATAAACAATATATATATTAACATATTTAAACTTTCCAAGCTCCCTAAGAAGTAAATACTACTATTATCTCCAATCCACAGATGGTAATAATGAGTCATAGAGAGTATATAACTTGCTCACGATCATACAGCTCTTAAGAGTTGAGTCAGGATATTAATCTGGGCAGCCTGGCTCAGAGTCCAAGACCTTCCTTATTCCACTAGACACTAGGAGAAGACTGGCGTCAGTGTGTTACTTGCAATTAAGTCCAGTTAATACAGTTGTGGAGATAAGTACTTTGCACTAGAAGAGCACATGGGTGGGACCTCCTAACTTGCCTTCAAACATGAAGGTAGGTTTCTCCACAAATTGATATCTAGACTATTATACTTCATGAATATTCAGTTAATATTAATATTAAATGATAAAGTATCCTTGGCACTTGCGAGTAAATAACTATATTAGAATTAATTACACTATTTACCTACTTAATTTCATTATTCACTAAATGGCTCTAAGGCTGAAAGTGTTTCTGTATCCTTTATCTTGATAAAGGATACTTTAAGAGTCTGTGGAGGTATTACATGCAGAGGAAATACAATGGCAAATATCCGGATGCAAGGGAGAAGATTAGAGCCATGAGGAGTCACGAAGAGCTTCTAAGAAGTTTAGTAAATTAGATTGCATTCTATACTCAAAATTTGGAGAAATGAAGACATCAGATTCAGAGACAAAAAACTGAGGGTACTTTGCCAACAGGTTTATGAAAAAATGCTCAACATCACTAATCATCAGGGAAGTCCAAATTAAATCCACAATAAAATGTCACCTCATACCTGTTAGAATGACTGTTTTCCAAAAGATGAAAGATAAGCATTAGCAAGGATATGCAGAGAAGTGGTTGGTGGGAATATAAGTTAGCACAGACATTATGGAAAACACTTTTAAGAAACAGAAGTTCTTCAAAAAGCCAGAAATGGAATTACTATATGATCCAGCAATCTCAATTCTTAGAATACGTGTAAAGAAATTCAAATCAGTGTGAAAGAGATATCTGTACTCTTATGTTCATTGCAACATTATTCACAGTTGCAAAATATAGAATCAACCCAAGTGTCCATAGAATACTTTTCCATAGAATGGATAAAGAAAATGTGGTACATACATACAACGGAATACTACTCAGCCTTCAAAAGGAAACTTTTGTCATTTGCGGCAATATGGATGAACCTGGAGGACATTATGCTAAGCGAAATTAGCCCAGCACAGAAAGACGAACTACGTGATCTCATTTACACGTGAAATGTGAGAAAGTCTGAGTTACAGAAGTAAAGAGTATAATCGTGGTTACTAGAGTCTAGGGGTGGGAGGGTGGTGAGGATGGGAAATGAGGAGATGCTAGTTAAAAGGTATAAAATTTCAGGTGGACAAGAGGAATAATTTTTTGAAATCTATTACACCATACAGTGACCATAGTTGGTAATAATGTATCAAATATTTCACAATTGCTAAAACAGTGATTTTAAGTGTTCTCACTACAAAAAAAATGTGTGAGGTGATGGATATATTAATTACCTTGATATGATAATTCCACAAGTCACACATGTATCAGAACTTCACATTGTACCCTGTAAATGTATACAATCATTATTTGACAATTTATTTTTTGAAATACAGAAAGTCTTTTGCGTGTTAGCTTCATAAGTTTAAATTTGTGCTAAGTGCAATGAGTAATGAATGAGGTATACAGGAAGCAATTTTCAGATTTGGATTTTAAGATAACTCACCCTGATTGCAATGTGAGGAATAAGTTGGTGAGGCACAAATGTAGGAAGAGAGAAAACACTTAGGAGCCTGTTGCATGTGACATAGATAATGATAATTTGAAAGATGATGCAACTCTGTGAAATGTGAAAGATGATGATGTAAAATGGTGATCTGGCACATTTTTGGAAGACTATCTGGTTAAGTGACGTGGAGCATGGAAGCACAGGAAGGAATCAGGGATAATTCCCAAGTTTCCTTAACTAATCTCAGAACTCCCTTTTTATAAATGTGCTTCAACATTTTACTCTGCTGCTGCAAACGGTCAATATATATGAGGGATACACTTACAGAAGAAAAAACAAACTCAGGCAATAAATTCATTTCAGAAATCTGTATCAAAGTAACACTTTCTTACCTTTTGAACTAGTATATTCCATTTTATTACCTAATAAGAGCAAGTCAAATGCAAGCCATGTATCCCTTTTTGCACTGGAAGTCAAAAGGCTCCAGGACAAGTTTTGTTTTCAATTCTATTAACTTTTTCTTTTTTTATGCTTAGTTGTCTTGTATAATTAACTTCTTCCATTCCTTAGCCTTTGTCATGTATCCATAATTTTTTGATTTTGTTTTTGTGATATGTAAATGTTAAATGGATGTTATAAATGAACTAATACTAATGTTTTTTTGACAATCTAATTAGGACAGAGAAGATTAATGTACTTAGAATACTGTACTAATAAAATTAATGCAAAGTGTGTATAAAATTAAAGAAGAATTAGAAATTAGAAAATCACTCAAACAAGGTAGGGAATTAAGACAAAGTTCTTTCACATAAGACCATTAATTAGTTTGTAATATTTATTCAGTCCAAACTTAATAAATTTAATTTAAACCAAGTATTTAATAACTATGGAAAAGAAAAAAATAAACACCACTAGACATACAAACAAATAATTATAAAACAACTCAAGCTTCTTAGATTGCTAACAGATAGAGAATGTTTGGTCAAAATATAGTCAATCTTTTGAACATTTAACTATTAGGAAAGATGATTTATTTTTCATATTATTTCTTAAAATCATTATAAGCTTGCACAAATTGAATGCACTTGGGATATATTTACAGCTTGAGATTCCTAGCCTGTTTCACTATACATCTACAATATTAAAACTACTCAAAAATCAAGAATTATATAATTATAACATTTACCTTTATATTAATTTAATACAAGTTATAAGTAGATACGCATATTCAAACACATATTTCACATTCTTGGAATTGTCTACTTTACTATTTATTGACATCCCAGAGGTACCACAATTTATTATAGTCAGTTGTATATTGGCACTTGGAAGTAAACAAATAACTATATTAGAATTAATTACACTATTACCTACTTAATTTCATTATTCACTAAATAGCTCTAAGGCTGAGTGTTTCTGTGTGATTAAGGAACTGATTTTCAAAAACCTATATTTCATTCATTTTAGTATAAATTCACTTATCTCAGCAGAAAAATCACCCATAGCCAAGTATGTAAAACAATGTAAACTGATCTCTGGTAAAGGAATTATCTTCAATTACAATACCACTTCTATGCTAATATATGTAGTTATGGTCATTTGCAAGGTGCATTCCTACTTACCTCAAGGGTTTTGTGCAGTGAAGTAGAAAAAGCAGAGAGAGAATTTCAGAGAGAACCATCAGCATTATGACAGGGATCCTTGATGAAGCAGATGGAAAATACAGCATGGACCCTAACAAAAATGCCCCCTGCGCCAATCCTGAGACCACCGTGACTGTGGAACCTGAATTAACATATGTCATGAGAGGAAAGGAAGCTGAACAAAGAGCACAGTGAAGTGACTTGGCCTGACCTCATTTGCTTACCTCATGGGGACTTCATCTGAAAGGTGAGCCCAGTGCAGCTGAGCATAGTCAATCCTTGAGAAACACAGAAAAAGGAAGGAGCACATTCCACACGAGCCCAGTGACACGAGACTCTCAGGAATTTTTTGAGTCAAATAAACTGTTTCCCCACTTTAAGGAAAAGGTGATTTGGGAAGATGGGGAAGGCTCTCTGATACTGCCTTTCTCTTTGGGTGACTTCCTTTGGTCAGTCTTCACCCTGATCTGGCAATACCTTCCGGACATTTCAGATAGGGCTCACTGGCCTTTGATAAAGTTCAGTATTGCTATCTATTTACTATAAATTAACAGGAAGAAGGTGAAGGAGTACAGGAGCCCAGCTTATCTGCAGGAGACATGTTCTAAGATCCCCAGTGGATGCCTGAAACTGCAGATAGTACTGAATCCTGTGTACAATATTTTTTCTATACATATACACCTATAATAAAGTTTAATTTATAAATTAGACATAGTACTCTTGCACTTTGGGGCTATCATTAAGTAAAATAAGGGCTGCTTGAACACTACAACAGTTCATGTGATAAATGAGATGACTGTTAGTGGCTAATGGATGGGTAGCTTGGACAGTGTGGATGCACTGGACAAAGCATGTTGAAGCACCTAAATGAGATTTCATCGAGCTACTCTGATCAGCACACAATTTAAAACTCATGAATCGTTTATTTCTAAAATTTTTCACTTAATATTTTTGGTCCATAATGGACCATGGATAACTGAAACTGAGGGAAAGCAAAACCATGGATAAAGGGGGACTACTGTAATTTAAAATAAAATGCAAGCTTTCTGCTTAGGAAGTGTGAGCAGGATATTCCTGCCCTTTGTGGATGACATGAGTGGGTATTCTTTAGAATACTGCTGTAAGAGTACGTGGACCTTAACTTTTAGTTGCTAAATATCCTTTCTCCTGTCCTACAAATTACAACCAGAGCCACTAAAAGAAGTAAAACAATTGGAGAGGTATAATCTATAGTAATCAGTGTCAACAGAAGCAGTGAGAAAAGATAATAATAATCTACAGTAATACAGTTAGTTCTTGCCAGGAGATGAATCAGAAGGTATTTATATTTCTACGGTTTTGGAAAACAAATTCTCTCATTAGAGAAACTAAAGGCATTATTCACACTGTCCTCAAACAAAATGAAGTTTCACTTGATTTTACTTGTTTTTTAATGTATTTCCCTAAACTCTCATGTTTCATATTTTTTTCTGTTGCTAATATATTACTGATTTTTTTCCTCTTAGAAATAAGAAACTATTGCTCTGTGATGTAGAGGTGGAGGGGGAGATATTTTCATACCCCAGTCCCACCTCCACGCCTACCTTGCTGCAAGCCTAGGGAGTTAGCCAGGTCTGGAGAAGCTATTAATCATGTTAACATCATTTTGGGATGATTTCACCGTGGAAAAAGATATACCTGAGGCCTAGAGAAAGATTAATGTAAGATAAGAAATTTAATATTAGCATAACAAATATGTCTTCAAATTCTCTTTGTCCTGCATTATTGAGCCTCATATCTGTGTTACTGCTCTCAACCACAGAGCAGCCAACCTGTTATTCCATCTAGCACCCAAACCTCTCTTTCTTATGCTCTGGTGGGATTTTTCTGATATAATACAACTGCAATACTGAAAGTAAAACATCACCTTTACTTTCTCCCTCCCTCTCCTTGACCTTGGCCAAAAGAATTCCTAAATATTTCTGTTCTGCACGAATCCAACCCTATGATTACTTCTTAATTGACTAACAAATATAGTTATACGGCATTGAGATGGTGTCAATAAATAATTGGAAAGGAAAGCAGAATTATGTCCTCTCGTAATCACATTCATGAAATTTTATACTTTGTCCTGCTAAACCATAAACCAAATAACTAAGAGGTTGTCATATTAATTGTTCTATATGAAACCATTAAAATTCCAATCTTAATATTCTTACTTTATATGAGAAAAAATGTACAAAGAAGTATAAATAGTGAGAAATAAAATACTCAATTGAATAGTATGTCAAAATCATTCATAGAACACCACATCTGTACAGGTAGCAGAGGGCAGTGAAAGAATTTTTAAATGAAGAGTATATAAAACTCATTTGTCTAATATAAGAAGAGTACATTGTTTCTCAAATAAGTTTATAAATGTCTTTCACAGAAGTGACTGGATGTTGTTTCTGAAATGAATTTGCTATCACTGCTGTGATTACATGGTGATTTTTTAAAGTAGGCTGCACTTCTTATTATGCCAATTCATTATGAATGAAAGGATAAGAAAACAATTACCATCATGACTTTACCAAAAAACAAAGCAGCAGGTAAAAATAATCTCTCTACCTATCATTTCTATATCATTCCTAACAGCATTGTCTAGCTTTTCAAGCTGTTTGACAAACAAACAATATTGCAACTTCTCAGTGAGGCAGACAAGACAGTATTTAGAATGAAGGCATTTTCTAACCCTCACAGCAATACACTCAGAAAACCATTAGATTCCCAAAGTTGTATTGTATTTTGTAATGATTTCAAGGTTATAGAAACTTTGTTAAGAGCTGGAGAAATATTTTCAACCAATTGTACTCTTGCAAATAACTTCAAATAATGGTTTCACATTTGAATTTTTGAGTTTATAGAAGTAAGACTATTTTAAAAGCTGTACATACTTTCTCCTTTCTAAACTAAAACTAAACAAGTGCGAGTTTTTTGGAAGTTTTTCTACAACTTCAAAATATAAAATGTATGCCCATGAAAACCATAAACACCCTTTACTATCATCAGAGGAATCAATGAACTACAACAGATACTGTTGCATTGACAAGCTCAAATTAACTGCAGATTCTTATTTGTAAAAAGAGATGGACCTTATACAAGTAGTACAAAATGACATCAATTTTATTGACAAAAACATTCCATCCCCCAGTTTACTGGCTGTCTTATTTAGTGCATATCACAAGAAAGCTCTGGATCTTTGTTTTGAAGATTTCTTTACACCACCATAACCCATGTTTTCTATTTGTTTTTCAAGAGAATTCTAATTAGCATATAAATCATCTGAAATCCTTCCTAGCTCCAATTGAACTCATGGGTAATGAGGTAAGGTATTCAGTGACTGAATATGCTGCAATAGTTCTGTACAATCTTTGTAGGGTAAGAGAAAAATACCAAAAAAAAAATCAAAATTCTTTCAGGAACAACTGCATAGACTCATATTCCTAAAGAATTCAACTTGGCTTCTTTTCCCCAAATTCTTGGATTATGAAACTTCAGCTAGTCACTCAACAAGGGAAGATGTAATTCAAATTAGTTTCAAAAAGTTGCATTCTTATTATCCAAATTTTATATTCAGATGAACTTACATTCTAACTGAAAGGACCATTCTAACTGAATATGTCCTCAAGAAAACACACTATGTCAATTGTGCTGGCGGAAATGACACATTTAGAAACTACAGGCCCATCTCCCATTTCCATAGATATTTGGCTCTGAAGTATTGTGGCTTGACATATAGAGAGAGTGGATTTCAAATATTCTTCCTTTGTTTTCCATAGCTCTTCGATATAGCTTTCAAGTTTTCCTCTTCAAAGAATGGTCTTACAGAAAACAGCGTGAAGTATTAGTTTTACAGTCTATCTCTACAATGTCATGTATTTCTAACTGGACCAATGAATTGGGACTCAAAATATGCCTTCCATCCCCAATCTTTTTATTGACATTCTACAACCACCAAAATAAGCTGGTTTGTACTCAGGACACTGCTTAAGAAAAGTCCCTTAAACCGAGACAAGAACAAACAGCCTCGCCCTTTAACCCTTTTTCTTTCTCTCTTTATTTCTTTCTCTTTTTCTTTTTCCCTCTCAGGCTGGAGTGCCATGGTGCGATCTCAGCTCGCTGCAACCTCCAGTTCCTGGGTTCAAATGATTCTCCTGCCTCAGCCTCCCAAGTAGCTGGGATTACAGGTGCCTGCCACCAAGCCCAGCTAATTTTTGTATTTTTACTAGAGACGGGGTTTCACCATATCGGCCACGCTGGTTTCGAACTCCTGACCTCAGGGGATCCACCTGCGTCAGCCTCCCAAAGTGCTGGGATTACAGGCATGAGCCACCACACATGGCCTCTTTTAACCCTTTTCTGTCAGTTTCTGAAACTGTGAACGTGACATGAGTTTGTTATAAACCTCTTTCCATTAACCCTTCTAATCTCCATGAGCTCAAATCTCAGATATCATTACATAGAAATCAGAACTTTGCCTGAGACCTCAACTTTGCATGTTGGAAATTTTTAAACTGGTAAAACAACAGAAAACCTGAGACAAAATGTAAAGATCTAGTGGTTAGCTCCTTCAGTGAGAGTTCTTTCTACACATTCAGATGAGGACAACTTTAATTTAAATAAATAAATAAACAAAAATGAAGGTTTTGAATTTTAGAGCTGGAAAGGAATTTTCTTACTTGTTTCTTGCTCATTTTATAAATGACAAAAATTAAGGCCCAGGGATTTGAAACAATATCTCCAGTGTCACCAAAAAGGTTAAAGAAATAAGTGATACATAATCCAGGTCCTCTGTCACCTTGTTAACTACTACTCAGACCCTATTCAATGACCAAGATGTGGCCATTAATGTCTTTACATAACATTGTGAAGAAGAAAATCATTTTAGAGCAGCAACTTGTACTTGAGGCATTAGAGAAATTTCTTGAGTAAAAAGAGGAAAATGCAGGTGAGGTCCCTTTATTAGTGGAAAGTTTTAAAAAATAAATAGATAAAGTGACTAGCAGTCTAGCTAATCAGCCTTTCTTTTTCTATAGTCATCAGCTTAATTTTATGCTAAACTTTGACTCTTGGACTACCAATAGAAAAACGACTAAACAGTGAAGTTTTTTAATTCATTTGTTATTTTAGGATGTTCCCGAATAGGCATGATTTTAAAGAAGATCCCTTCTGATGATTTTCTTCATCATCTTTTATTTTTAAGGAGAAATAATTTAAAATTGTTCTTTGTACAGCTTTTTGGCTAATATTAATTTCCTCTGATATACAAAAATACAACAAAATGAATACTTACAATTAGAAAAGTATCTTTATTCTTATTCATCTAATAAGAAGAGTAGAATAAAAATGTTTTATTGTCACTGCTGTGTATTAGAACTGGAAAGATTTGGGGTTCATCAGATGGAACACCTGATTGGTTTCTAGAGAATTCAATAGGAAGGCTGCATCCAACTTCAAGAGTGTGCTATGACACTCATGTTACCTTGATTGTACAGTCACCATGGTAATAGTTTCATTACCTATGCAGTAGCCTCTTTGTGTTCAACTTGAATTTGTTCTGCATTATGCCACCTTTTATCAAAGCTAAACGTTAGATAATGACTCCAAATTTTCAATCCTGATTCTAATGTTGGCAAACATAAAATGTTCCAAACTAGTTAGTAATTTACAAACTCAATCTTCAAAGTAGGAATACTTGAAGATAAGTTGATTGGGTTATTGTTGAAGTTAAGGTACCATCAGAAACATGAGTAAAATCTGAAACATTTGTAAATCTTGTTTTTTCTTCCATTGAATTCAAATATCTTCATTGTTTGTAACAATATCTAGAAGTATTTCCAATTCTTATTTGCATTACAGGGCTATTTATGTTATTAAATAAATTTTTGAAATATAATGTATAATTGTTTTGTTCAGATTAGTGGATATTGGGATATTAGTTGTACCCAAGTAAAATCTCTGATGTCTTTCTTCAGGATCATATATCTAAACTGCATCAAAGAGAAAGCACAGACTCTCGAAGTTTCTAATATACCCTTCATACCTTCTTGGTTTATTTAACTAAGAGATATTTTTTCCAGTTTTATAATTTCCTGGATAATTCACAGAGGCATTTTGACTGGGGAGAATTAAATGTCTGTACTTAAATAACTATGCTACTAAAAACCAAAATTTATATAGTGCATATGTATACATAAAAGAAAGTAACAAGTTAGTAATTGTGAATTTTTGCTGTAGATTAATGGTTGGTATCTGTGCAGATATGGTTCAAAATATAGCTTAAATATAAATAACTGAAAAGCTTCTAGTTTTGTCAACACTTGTACATTAACAGAAATATCAGCTTACAGAGCTCATACCTACTTACTTTCAGAAAGATTAACCCTTAAGCAGAATATTGAGCAAACTTACTCTATGGATATCAACATTCTACAGCAATAGGAACAAAATAAATCTTCACTCCAAGTTATGTGTGGCCTGTATTCTTATATTTTTCCTGGGCGGGGGAGTTACATATCACGTTTTCATTTTTGAAAGAGATTCACAACAAAATTATTACAGCACACACTAGCATAAAAAAACACGGGATACTAACTTGTAAGAATTTGTATCGTCCTAGGATGCGTTAAATATTATGAAACCTAAGCAGCATCTCAAAAGAATACTAGTTTTCTCTCAAAAAAATTATAAATTGTAATAATAAAATTAATGGTTGTAATTGCAATAATGACTATCACTTTTGTAGTGATGATGCCTTACCAGACACTGTACTAAGCCCTTTACATGTATTATTCATTCGACCTTTACTTTCTATTATTACTTCCATTTTACAGATACTGTAACTGAGGTACAAACTGATTAACTGTCTTACCCAAGGCCACATGTATGCCCTGTGGTAAAATCAGTCTTCAAAATCTGTTAGAATGGCTCTAGAATTCAAGCTCTAGAAATGAAGCATATTTGTTTTTGATGTGTTAAATTTTTAAACATAACAGTATAAAAAAGCAAAAATAAATACCTATTATTTCAGCTCAAGAAATGACAATATAGAACAAAAGCTTATTTATGTTCCTACCATATAATATGTAAAAAGGAACTTGTTGCCTTGCCTGAGTAACCTACATTCTCACAGTCCAGCAGCTTTGAACATAGTTCAGTCCATTATTAAGGTCACTCAGATGTAGGAAAAAATTACACATTGTAGAATTTTTAACCTTTAAAAAACATGTTTAAATAGATTAGAAATACTCTGATGAATCTTAGATGATATTCAACTAACACTGCTATGTGAAACAACAAGAATATCTGAGTTCTAGTATTGATTTGTAATATTTTAAACTATGTAACCTATACCTATAAGGAACTCATTTTCTTCATTTATAAAATAGTGGGGTTGAACAAGATGATCTTTAATGCGCTTATAACCAAACATGAATTTATCACAGCTTTGCGAAATGACAAATCTTTAAAAATAGGTGTTTCTGGTCAAGACACTGAAGCCATTAGGGAATTATTGGCAAAATAAAGACAGAGTTGTGGCCTTACCAGAGTGCAACAAGACCTGAGTCCGCTCAAAATTCCAAGTTATTAATTTACCAAGAAAAGCAGCCTCATGAATATAACACCATCTGTTCAATGCTGCTTTGTTTCTAGTTTGTGCTTTGTGGTTTTCACTGAGAGTTTCTTGTTCTGACTTGTCCCTTTACCTTTGGATTTGAACTTTACCCCTTTCGATCCCTTGTGAAACGACTCTGACCAGAAGCGATCCCGACTCCCACACCATTATTTGGCCTGAAGGAATCATTTAGCTTTACATACAGGCACAGCTTCATTGCTACTGGATCAATAACCTAATTTCAACATCTTCTCTCTTGTGTTCCAGGTTTAGAAATACTACTGCTTGTTTCGGTGGATTTATTTGATTTTATTCTAATAGAACTATTTATATTTTCGTTTACAGCCATTTCAATGACTGTCTTTCCATCATGCTTGTTTAATCTGATTGCATTGTAATTATAACAGTTGGAATAAAATGAGTTGAACAAAAAAGACTAGTATAATCTGAACAGACTTATCTCCATAAATTCTCTGTCAAAAATTTTGAAGAAAGTAAACTCCCCTACTGTTTTTTTCATTTAGGTAATCCCCACATATCTTCCCTTCTCTTGGACCCTTTCACAGGATCTCTGATATCAAGACTGTTGTTATAATGATATCAAAAAAGAATTGTTAAATATGTTTTCATTTGCACTGACGATGCAAAATAACAGCAGGTAAAAAACTGTTGAAGCTTCAGCAACATCAGTTGCGGCAGTGCGTTAAGCTGTTGGAGTAATCATTTATTCTTCACGTCCACACACAGAAAAAAAGAAAAAAAGTCAATTTCGCTCAAGAATATCGATGGTGATATTCATTAGTAAAATATTAGTATTTTATTAAGTCTCAACACTTAAGCACACATCTTTTTAATATTCAGTGTGATAAAATGGAAAGCAGGTATAAAGCATTTCTGCTACATCTGATGTTCAAGTACGATGATTTGTCTCCAGAAAGACACTTGGATGACACTAAATTGCAAACTGAAACTGCCACTTTTTCACAGAAAAATATTTTCACTTGCAAAGAAACACTGACCAATACGAACTATGGTTATTCAAATTGCATATCTGGCAGACATTTTCTTGAAAACAGAGTAAGCCTGTCACTCATACCAGTCACCTGAGTTTGACAGCTTTCCAATACTTAAAAGACTCTTCTGATGAGATGGATAGTGATTTAAAAGATGTGGCTTAAAAACGATATATTATATAATAAGATGTGTCAACATTTAGAAGATGCATAGCTCAGTGGACCAATACTTTCCAAATGTTTAATGCATGATGCTACAAAATCACCCAGGGGTAAAAAGAGCCATTCAAAGTGCAAGATGAACCGATGGATTTTAATGCAACAAAATACAACAATATCATTGATGTGCTTTCCTATTTCACATTGCAACAAATCTTCAAGAAACTACCATGTGCAGAATTGTGAAGTAGTATCAAATAAGAATATCCAGAGTCAATTTAAAAGTCTATAGAAATATTTTTCCTTTAGTTTCATATCTCTGTGAAGGCAAATTTTCTTCATATATTTCAACCAAAGCAACATATTTCAACAGATTGAATACAGAAACAGATATGAGAATTTTGCTAACTTCTATCGAGCCTTATATTGAAGAGATTTTTCACACATGCAAAGCTATGTCATTGTTCTCACTATTTTTTGTTTTGGAAATAGTTATTTTCATTGAAAGTATGTTATTTACAGTAACAATAGATTTTTCATTAATTTTAATTGAATTAAATAAAGTGCTCAGTTTAAATTTCTGATTATTTATTTTTTAAAGTGCTTAGGTTATGTTTCTGAGTGTTTACTGATAGATATAACACACTTGACTGAGAATTCTTTGGGATCCTCATTCATTTTTTTTTTAAGAATGTAAAGAGTCCTGAGATTTAAAAAAATAATAATGTTTTGGAACCTCAGTCCTCACTATTCCTATCTCTTACAGCCTCACCTCCTAATGCCTCTTTTCCCTACTTGTCCAGACTTGGTGATCCAAGTATTCCAAGTACATTTCCACTGTAGGACCTTTGATTTGCTGTTCTGACTTTGTAGAGTCTCCTACTTGCTGATAGTCCTTTATCTGCTGGGCTCATGTCTCCTCTCATGCAAAGCTCTGCTTAAATACCTCCTCATCCAAAAGGCTTTTACTAACCACCACTCTTAAAATAGACCCTCCCACCCCATGACTCTCTACTCCTTACCTAGTAGTATTTGAGGTCATGTACTAATCCCTTCCAGAAATTTTATTATATTGCTATTTATCTGTTGTCTGTCTTTCCCACTAGAATGTAAGCACCATCAGAGCAGAGTGTTTTACTTTCTCACTGCTTCCTATCTGGAACATAATTTGTGCTCTAGCAATACTAATTTAAACAATGCATAAATATGGTGTCTGTATTTATTTAATTTGAAGGACGATGATGCTCAATAGGTTCCTTTTAACCGAGAAAGTCTGGAAGTCTATATTTAAATATGAGAATGGCAACTATAGAATGCTCCCTCCCCAACCCCAAAGGGGCTTGTGTCTGTCACAAGAAACAGCAAAACTTGGGGCACAACGAACCTTCCTAGGTTGCAGAAAAGTTTTCAAGTCGAGTCTTGACTTGCCCACTGCAAAAACAGTAGGTACTCATGCTTACTGGTGCCAATAATAACAGCTTGAAAATAATACATTTCTATACTACAGCATGGTATATAGTACAAAAAAAAAAAAGAAAGAAAGAAAAACCTTAAAACTTCAAGTTAGGTAGAAGAAGTTATGCATTCTAGCTCAGACTCACTTCTTTGTAACCTTGAGAGGAGTGCTTAACCTTACAGGGAAATATACTTCAATTGATATGCAGTTTCAAATATCCATTGGAAGTTTATAGTTATGAAAGTAAAGTACTCCTACTTAGCTCAGATATATACTTTTACTTTAGTCACAGTGATACAAATGAATAAAATCACTTTCTTTTATTGGTCCAATTTTGCATTTCGGAAAAACTTCCTATTGACTATTTTCATTATTAATATATGAATGAGTTTTATTTTCTAATATGTCTTTGAACACTTTATGTCAGTCATTATTTTCTTAATATATGAATGAGTTTTATTTTCTAATATGTCTTTGAACACTTTATGTCAGTGGTAGATAAGTATATAATACTGGATTGTAGGTTTTTGTTTTCTCTCATTCATTTTAACCACAGCCTGGCATAAATTAAGTGCTATTGGAATTTCAAAGCATTTTTTTTTCTGTTTAAAGTTGATTTTACCTTCCCAGTTTATATTTCTAGGGGGATGAGTATCTCTGTCTTTGTGTTAAAATTTAAACAGTTTTAAATGAGTTCAGAATGGAAATACATAGGACTATGTAAGTCAAAAAATATAAGGGATAGAGCTTCCCTCTGATTAATTTCTCACTAACTGGCATGTTTGTTCTTAATGTGTAGGAGTAATTTCTATCACTAGAGAATTGTTTCTCCTTAAGAGGGAAAGACACAACTTCAAGTTGGTGGATGGAAAATCTGTGAACAATGCCAGACACATCTGCACCTTCTTTCTTCCACAGCAGTTTCCATAGGCATAAAGAAAAACATCAAAACAGCACTTCCTGAGTTTGTAAAATTCCCTGCCTCCTATCTATTGCTCAATACTGCTCAGTCCCACAATTTATGAGTCACAACCACTGAGTACGGAAAGTGATTGAAATAATTATTTAAAACTAATTCTTCCATTCAGCCAGCTAAGATCTTACTTTAAAATGCTAATGGCACCAAGAAAAAAAATAATATGACCTACTTTTTAATATATCTATATTACTGTTAGCAGGCAAGAATAAAATCACCCTCTTTCAAGGATAAGTAAACAATAAAAACCATAAGAACATGGAAACTATAAAATATTCTGCAGTATACACTAATAGCAGTATGTTAGAACTGAAATATTAGTTTACTTAAAATTGTCAAGATATAATCAGAAATAATGAAGTAATGACCCTCAAAGATTCATTCCTCCAAGAATACAATGAGAAGACTTGTAAAAATTCTCCAAATCAACTTTTTTGAAACTCTAGAAATTAACCAAAAGCTTCTACCCATACTTGGAGCATTTCTTCAGAAAAGAGACTAAACCTTGGAAAGAACAGATAATTTTGTGATATTTTAAATTATGCTATTCCCATTCCCTCTTCCCAGTCTGTGGTAGCCTGGAAAATCCAGTCATCAATTTTTGTGAAAACCAGTAGCCTAGTAGCCACTAGGGGTCAGAACAGGGCTGATGCTCTTTCAAATTCCTAATCTCAAACAATTTTAATCATTTCATCTGTCTGGCAGGTACATAAAAACCTACTCACAAGTCTTGTATTTATGTAACCTCACTCAGAGCTCACCAACTGGAAACAGTCTGTTCTCCAAGAGCATTCGCTGAAAATGGTCAGTGGCAATTGTTTAACATTGCCTTACACAGTGAAAACAGTTGGGCAAAAAACAAATTAACAACAAAAAAAATTATAAAAAGGAAGATCTGGAAAATGAGATGTTCATAGGAGGATATGAAAAGTTCTTAAATATTCTTGAGAATCCAGAAGGCCACACACATATGTAGGGCTGTGTAAACACTTAGAAAAGACCTGAGAAGACCCTCAGTTCTTGTCTCTGACCTTGAAGTTCTGCACAAGGAGGAAGTGATGGGTAAGACAAAATTATAAACTGCCTGGATGAATTTTAACAGCATTCTGTAACACTCACAGAAAGCCCTTCACCAAGATTAGGAGACAACATTTCTAGAAATTTAAGGAAATCTGCCTTGTCACTAGCTCACAAATAAGCTAATAGAGCAGAGACTTCAGAGGTGATACATGACAAGGAATATAGACATTACAGAATTAGTTCAAGATAGTAATTAACAAAAAAGTGGGAACAGTAACAACAATCGCCTAAGACAAACCCTAGGGAAGGGAGGAAAATCTGATTTCTAGAGTTTTCAAATTGTATTATAAAGATGTGCAGTTTTCAAAAAATAAATTATTAGACATTCAAAGAAATAATAGAGTATGGCCCATATGGAGGTAGTAAAAAAATCAATTGATAGAAACTGTCCTTGAAGAAATCCCATCATTAAACATACTAAACAAATACTTTAAATCTGCTATGTAAAACATATTCAAAGAACTAAAATAAACCATGTATAAAACTCTAAGACAACTCATAGAAATAAGGTCTCAACAAATAAAGAACATCAACAAGAAGACATAAATTATTAAAATGAATAATTTTGGAGTGAAAAAGTTACCAGATGGGCTTAACAACATATTTTAAGAGGCAAAAGACTCAAAAACTTACAAAGGAGTCAGTTTAGGAAAAAAGGAAAAAGATTGGAGAAAAGTGAACAGAGCCTTACAGACCTGTGAGACACCATCAAGCTCACCCAATAAGCATAATGAGAGTCCCAGAAGCAGAAGAGAGAGATAGAAATAGGCAGGAAGAATATTTGAATAAATAATTGTAGAAAAATTCTCAAATTTCTGAAATACATTAATCTCTACAACCAGGAAGCTCAAACAACATTAAAGTGGGAGAATAAACTCAAGAAATCCACACTGAGATACATTATAATCAAACTGCTGAAAGCCAAAGACAATGAGAGAATTCTGAAAACAGCAAAATAAAAGTGACTCATTATATTCCAAGATCCTCAGGAACATTAACAGTTAATTTCATATCAGAAACCATTGGGACAGAAGGAAGTGATATGCTATACTCAAAGGTCAAAAAATTATTCTATATTTAGCAAAAGTATGTACATTTCAAGATTTACATATACTGAGAAAATGTGTTAAGAGCAGATTTCCCTACAAGAAATCTTAAACAGAGTCCTTCAAAATGTAATGGAAGTACACTAGACAATAACTCAAATTTACATAAAGAAATAAAGAGCATTGGTAAAGGTAAATAAAGAATATAGGTAAATATAAGAGCTATTATAGTTGTATATTTTGTTTGCAACAATTTTTTCTCCTATCTGATTTAAAAGATAGTTGAACAAAACAATTGTCATAAATTTGTATTGATTTTAATACAATGTATAAACACACAATTTATATAACAATAAAGCACAAAGGAAGAGGAGGATATACAAGTATACAGTAACAAAATTTGTATATGCTACTAAAATTAAGTTGTTATTAATCCAATCTAGATTATTATAAGTAAAAATGTGTATTTTAATTCCCAGGACACCACTAAGAAAATAAGTCAAAAATATTATAAAATATAACAAGAGAATTAAAATGGCAAACTAGAAAATATGAATTTAACACAAAAGAAAGAATTATGAAAGAATACAGAAACCAAAACAACATAAGAAATACGAAGAAGAAGTAGCAAAATGAGTGACATAAGTCCTATCAGTAATTACATTAAATGTAAATGGGTTAAACACTCAAATCAAAAGACTGAGATTAGCAAAATGGATAAAATAAACACAATGGTCCCATATACTGTATATAGAAACACACTGGATTCAAAGTCACAAATAACTTGAAAGTAAAAGAATGAGGAAAAAAAAAATATGCAAAAAGTAAGCATAAAAGGTCTGAAGTTGATGTACTAATATCAAAACAATGCACTTTAAATCAAAAAGTGTTACAAAAACAAAGCACAGTATACATTGATAAAAGAGTCAATTCTTCAAGAAAATACAACAATTTTTAACATGTACATCCACTAAAAACAGAGCCTCAAAAATACATGAATCAAATACTAAAAAATTGAAGGAAGAAATAGACAACTCAAAAATAATAGTTGGAAACTTAAATAACCTACCTTGAATAATGGATAGAACAACTAGACAGGAAAACAACAAGGAAATAGAAAACTTGAACAACACATTACTAGATCCATTAGACCTAATAGGATCTACATAATACTTCCTCCAATATCAGAATATACATTATTTGTAATTGCACATAGAATAGACTATATGTTAGGCCATAAAACATGTTATTCTCAATAAATTAAAAAGGAATAAAATTATACAATGTACATACCCTAATCATAACTGAATGAAATTTTAAATTAATAAAACATGGAAATTTGGGATATTCACAAATATATGGAAATTAAGCAACACTGCTAAATAATCAATAAGCCAAAGAATAAACTAAAATAGAATTTAGAAAATATTTTGAAATAAACAAATGCAAAAGATACCAAACTTATAGAATGAATCCAAAGTTGTGCATAGAAGAAAATTTGTAGATGTAAACACCTGTACTAAAAAAAAGGTGAAAGATCTCAAGTCAATAATTGAAACTTTCACCTTCAGAAACTAGAAGCATGAAGAATAGCTTAAGCCCAAAGTAGGCATACAAAAGGAGATAATAAAGATTAAAGTGTAGATAAATTAAACAGAATATTTTAAAAATAGACAAAAATCAATAAAACCAAAATTAATTTATTTGTATTGATCAACAAAATCAGAAAATTTAGCTAAACATATGAATGAAAAAGAGAGGAGTCAAAATATTGAAATCAGGAATGAAAAAGGGGTATTACTTCTGACTTTATATAAATAAAAGGGATTATAAGTGAATACTATTAAACAATTATTTGCCACATAATTAGTAAATGAAATTAATATATTCCTAAAAAGAAACAAACTACTGAAAATGACCCAAGAATAAATGAAAGCTGTGAATAGACATAACAAGAAAAAAAAAAATTCTTTACTAAAAAAAAAAAAAACCCCGGAAAGAGCATCCCAGGACCAAATGGTGAATACTACTAAATGTTTAAAGAGGAATTAACTCAAACACTTCACTAATTCTTTCAAAAAATAGTATTAGTCCTCCCACATCCTAAGGCCTGCATTACCCTGATAGCAAAAAAAAAAAAAAAAAAAAACCTAGACAACTACAGACCAATATATCTCATTAATACAAAAGCAAAAATCCTTGACACATACTAGCAAAACATTTCTCACAACATATAATAAAGGATTATACTACATGAACAAATTTATAAGGACTATGATTACTGCTAAAAGCTCATCTTTAAAAACTTAGCTCCATAATTAAAACAGTCATTTGCCAATATAAAAGTTCTTTCATTTACAAGCTCAGCTCAAAGTAAGTTTCTAAGTAATTACTTTTATTTCAAGTCTCTAAGATAGAATTGATTTGATAAGTAGATAAGATCCTAAAGATAAGTTTTAAAGTGGTATTGACAGACTGACAGGTTTAACTTACCCAAAATGCACATGTAGCATTAAAATTTTATATCAAACTTTTTCTTTGAGAAAGAAAGCTGAAGATAACTAATACTGAAAATGGTGAGAGATTCTGTTAGTCCTATTTTACTTAAATGCATTCTAATTTATGAAAAATGAAGAAAGTAAAGATTTTTCATGTCTTTCATCTTAAATAGGGCAGTCTTTCTAGTTTCTTTAATTGCACTAAGAACTAAAGATAAATGTTCACAAAATCAACATGACTGATTTGCTTTTTTCACAAAGAGAGAGCTTATTTAGTGCCTGGAAGCAATTTTTGTGTAATAGAGTGGAGATGCCATTTCTTCAAATGAGTTCTTTAATGAGTCTTTGTCTCTCAATTTAATCGTACTTTTTACTTTATTTTCCAAGATGTTCTTGTGTCTTTTGTGCAAAATGCTACAAATGCCACGTCTACCAGGAGAAATTCTAAGGTGGCCACCTTCAGTAATAAAAGAGGGTGCATCTATTTTAGAATATTATTCATAAAAACTGCCTTTTCAATATTCAAAGGATACTCAATTTATTTTCAAGGATAAGACTTAGTATACTGAGTACATTATTTATTAACTTTTGTAACTTCACTCGATGTTCTTAAAACACACCGGGCCTATCATGGGGAGGGGGGAGGGGGGAGGGATTACATTGGGAGTTATACCTGATGTAAATGACGAGTTGATGGGTACTGACGAGTTGATGGGTGCAGCACAGCAACATGGCACAAGTATACATACGTAACAAACCTGCACGTTATGCACATGTACCCTAGAACTTAAAGTATAATAATAAAAAATAATTTAAAAAAAATAATAAATAAAATAAAACCTATGAAAACAACAGCTTTTCATTTTTTCCCAGACAAGTGAGTATACATTATTTATAAAGTTTAACCATACTTTAATCTCATTTTACTTTTAGGTAACTACAGATTGTTAAATACAGTTTACTTAAAGAGATATTGATATTCAAATATCTGAAATGAAGCATAATCATAGGTCAGGGGATATCTGCCTTATACTATTAAGATCTGGGGAAGGTGCCACAGGAAACAGAGGCTGTCAGAATAATATACTTCATTGAAAAATTGCTCCTGGCAGTTTTCAACAAAACCAATTCAGAAAGCAATGCTTCATGCTGATGTCTGAAGTGCAAATGAAATCTGGTTTCACTTATTTATGTTAAGTAGTCATTTCTCTGTATTGCACTTAATTGAGCTATTGTTCCTTTCATTAAGTATGCCTCTTGAATTTTTCCATTTTGAAAAATGCTGTTCTTCCAGTCACAGTAAATGTGAGATGGAGAAATCAAGTATCATTTTCAGAAAATTCAATATGTATGTATGTTTGTGGATGCTTTATGCTTAAGTAAATAAGGAGAAATGGCCAGGTGCGCTGGCTCACGACTGTAATCCCCGCACTTTAGAAGGTCGAGGTGGGCGGATCACCTGAGGTCAGGAGTTCAAGACCAGCCTGGCCAATGTGGTGAAACCCTGTCTCTACTAAAAATACAAAAATTAGCCAAGTGTGGTGGTGGGCACCTGTAATCCCAGCTACTTGGGAGGCTGAGGCAGGAGAATCGCTTGAACCTGGGAAGCAGAGGTTGCTGTGAGCCGAGATTGTGCCATTGTACTCCAGCCTGGGCAACAGGAGTGAAACTCCATCTTAAAAAAAAAAAAAAGAAAATAAGGAGAAATACTAAATATTAATAATGTGTATTTGTAGAAATCCCTTAAATTTATCCCAAGTTCTCCGTATTAAAAGCATAATCAGTTTATTAGAGAATCTTGAGTCTTAAAGCCATAAGGCTTCATTGCTTCTCATGTCATTTTCATCCCCATCCCAGTCATCTCCTGCTTGGTGGAAGGTCCCATGACAACGTAGGGCATTGTTCTTTGAGAATTTTATTCTACTTGTTAGTTTTTCAGTTACTAGTTTCTCTTTCCCAACATGCAACCAAGTCTTACAAAATTCTACCAATGTGTTTAAGTTCCTTATAGATGCTGGATATTAGACCTTTGTTAGATGCATGGTATGCAAACATTTACTCCCATTTTATAGGCTGTCTGTTTACCCTATTAATAGTTTCTTTTGCTGTGCAGAAGCCCTTTAGTTTAATTAGATCCCATTTGTCAATTTTTGTTTTTGTTGCAATTGCTTTTGACATCTTTGGCATGAAGTCTTTGCCAGTTCCTATGTCCAGAATGGTATTTACTAGGTTATCTTCCAGAGTTTTCATAGTTTTGGGGTTTATGTTTATGTCTTTAATCCATCTTGAGTTGAATTTTGTATAGGGTGCAAGGAAAAGGTCCATTTTCCATCTTCTGCATATGACTAGCCAATTATCCCAGCACCTCTTATTGAAGAGGGAGTCCTTTCCCCGTGGTTTGTTTTTGTCAGCATTGTCAAAGATCAGATGGAGGTGTGCAGCATTATTTCTCGGCTTTCTATTCTGTTCCACCAGTCTACATGTCTGTTTTTGTACCAGTACCATTCTGTTTTGGTAGCCCTGCAGTATGGTTTGAAGTTGGGTAATGTCATGCATCCAGCTTTGTTCTTTTGGCTTAGGATCGCCTTGGCTGTTCGGTCTCTTTTTTGGTTCCATATGAATTTTAAAATAATTTTTTCTAGTTCTTTTTCCTCAGTATCCAGAACTGTGAGAAGTTTTTGCTAGTTCTGAGAAGAACGTCACTTGTGATTTCATAGGAATAGCATTGAATGTAAAAATTGCTTTGGGCAGTATGGCCAATTTAATGATACTGATTCTTCCCATCGATGAACATGAAATGTTTTTCCATTTGTTTGTGTCATCTCTGATTTCCATGAGCAGTATTTTGTAATTCTCATTGCAGCAATCTTTTAAGTCCCTAGTTAGCTGTATTCCTAAGTATTTTATTTGTTTTGTGGCAAACCCATTAAAAAGAGGGCAAAGGACATGAATAGATATTTTTCAAAAGAAGGCATGCATATGGCCAACAAGTATATGGAAAAAAATCAATATTTATAATCATTAGATAAATGCAAATTGAAACCACAATGAAATAACATCTCACAATCAGAATGGCTATTATCAAAAAGTCAAAACATAACAGATGCTGGCAAGGTTGCAGAGAAAAAGGATCACTTATACACTGTTGGTGGGAGTGTTAATTAGTTCAACCATGGTGGAAAGCAATGTGGCTAAAAACAGAACTACTATTCAACCCAGCGATCTCATTCCTGGGTATATACCCAAAGCAATATAAATCGTTCCACTTAAAGACAAATGCAAACAGAACTACTATTCAACCCAGCAATCTCATTCCTGGGTATATACCCAAAGCAATATAAATCGTTCCACTTAAAGACAAATGCATGCATATGTTCATTGCAGCACTACTCACAACAGCAAACATATGGAATCAACCTAAATGCTCAAGAATATTAGACTGGATAAAGAAAATGTGGTACACACATACACTGGAATACTATGCAGCCATCAAAAAGAATGAGATCATGTCTTTACAGCAATAAGGATGGAGCTGGAAGCCATTTTTCTTGGCGAGGTAATATAGGAACAGAAAACCAAATACCACATTTTCTCCCTTACAAATGGAGATAAGAGATTGGAACACATGGACACAAAAAACGGGAACAACAGACACCGAGGTCTATTAGAGGGTGAATGGCAGGATAAGGAAGAGGATCAGTAAAAATAACTGTTGGATACTAAGTTTAGTACCCAGGTGAAATAATAATCTGTACACCAACACCCTAAGTCATGAGTTTACCTGTATAACAAACCTGCATATATACCTATAAACCTAAAATAGAGTTAAAAATAGAAAAAAATAAAACAAAATTCTAAAAATTCTAGCAAACTCTATTGTTCCCACCAAAAAAAAAAAGTTAAGGAAATATTGGACAATCTTTATCAAAAGGCTAGGAAATGGAAAATTAAAATGTAATTGTAGAACTTACTGCTATTGTTATCCAGCAAGTGTTTTTTTTTTTTTTTCAAAGTAGTCAACTGTAATTACTATAGATTCCATGGAAAAACCATATCATTCTTGAATACTGCCAAAATTATATGAAAAGTGTAAGCTTCTTTCCCAAGTAAATAAGTGAAAATATTGTAACAGCTATAAAATAAACATCACTGTTGTCAGTCAGGGATCTTGGGGTAGACAAAACTTGCAAACCTTGGCTGACACATGTAGGGAAGTTGTTCATTTAAAAGCTATCCAACCCTGGCAGCAGATACCCCTCTCATATCATAGAATCATAGACAAATGATCTGGACTTGGCCAACTGCATGTCCAACAGTTTGAATTTTTCAGGAATGATGCAGTCACAAAGCCAATTGGAACTATTTACACTAGTCATGATAGAATCTAAAACCCTTCATCAATATTGAGCCCTCTCAGAGGAACAGCCAGTGGTGGGAGTTCTACTGGCGGCATCCTAAAGCTTCCCTTTGTTCTTAAGCATGATGAGCTAATCTTTCTGTATATTATATGAGTACCAAATATACTTTAAATACATTTCATTTCCATGTAAAATCTGAAAGTTTGATTTATATTGATTTCCCACAATCAGTGTCCCTGACAGATACAATGGTGCTAGCATTCCACTGTCAGACAGCTTTTTAACATCTTCATGTGCTCATAGGCCAGGCATAAACTGTTTCATCTCCAAGAATTGATGCTTTGAAATACATTTTGGCATGGTTGTTGTGGCACTAAAATCTGCTACAGAATGATGTGGCTTTTTCCTATAATCTGTAGTATTTCCAGTAGTCTTTTCAAAAACTCCCGTATTCATTATATCAACAAATAGTGACATGCCTGTCTATAAACTACTTCTTCTCGGGAGTTTTACAAATACATTCCCCTTTGTCAGTGACAGTACAAATACCAAGTGTAGTCTTACTGGCACGAAAACTTTTCTGATGCTTTAGTAAACTTCTAATTTTACTATGAACTAACCTAAGACCAGAAAAAAATGCTTATTGTTTTAGAAATTCAAAATTAGGTGTTTTTAGACTATTTCCAGAAGTGCACTGAGGAGTTATCATTCTATTGCTCAAAAATTTAGATGGACTAATAGAAACTATTTTGATATTAGAAGTTTTAATAGCATGTTTATGTAATCCAGAATTAAAACCCCAAACCACTAAGATTCCTTCTACCCTAACACTATTAACATGTAAGATAAAACATAATTATTATGGAGTCCTCAGGGTATTCATGTAGTTTAATAATATCACATATATTCTTAAATAAATTCAGCATATTCCAAAGACCTGGGAAGAAATTGAGATGGTGATGTCCATGAGATGTTAAATCAGAAGACATCTTCTTTTTATTTTTATGCATACATAAAAGTTTTACATATTTATGAAATACATGTGGTATTTTGATGCAAGCATACAATGTGTCATTATAAAACCTGGACTACTGGAATATCCATCACCTTAAACATGTATTTCTTTGCCTTAGGAACATTGCAAATCTACTCCTCTAGTTATTTTGAAATATATAATAAATTATTATCTGTTATTGCTCTAATGTGCTACCAAACATTAGATCTTATTTCTTCCATCTAACTCTATTTTTGTTCATATTAACCAACCCTCTTTATCCCCACCACACTACCCTTCTCAGCCTTCTCTGGTAACCATCATTCTATTCTCTACCTCCATAAAATTAAAATTTTAGCTCCCACATATGAGTGAAAAAGTACAACATTTTTCTCTCGTGTGCTTGGCTTATTTCATTTATCATAAGGTTCAACAGCATCCATGTGGCTGCAAGTAACAGGATTTCATTTTTTGTGGCTGCAAAATATTCCATTATATGTATGTACCACATTTACTTTATCCATTCATTGATAGACATTTAGGTTGATTCCACATCTTAGCTATTGTGAATAGAGTTGCAATAAACATGGGAGTGCAGATATCTCTTTGATATACTGATTCCTTTCTTTTGGATATATACTCAGCAGTGAAATTGCCAAATCATATGGTAGTTCTATTTTCAGTTTTTTGAGGAACCTCCATACTGTTTTCCACAGTGACTGAACTAATTCACATACCCACCAAAAGTGTATGAGCATTCCCCTTTATTAACATATTCACCAGACTCTCTTATTTTCTGTCTTTTTGATGAAAGTCATTTTAACTGGGATGAGATGATACCTCATTGTGGCTTTGATTTGCATTTGTCTGATGATTAATAATGTTGAGCACTTTTTGTATACCTGTTGTTCATTTGGATGTCTTCTTTTGCAAAATGTCTATTCAGATCTTTTGCCTATTTTTCAATTGGATTTTTTTTTTTTTTTTTTTTTTTTGGCTATTGTGTTGTTTGAGTTCCTTGTATATTCTAATTATTGATCCCTTGTAAGTTGAATAGTTTGCAATTTTCTCCTATTATGGAGGTTGTCTCCTCACTTTATTGTTTTATTGTTTTCTTTGCTGTTCAGAAGCTTTTTATCTTTACATAATCCCATTTGCCCATTTTTGCTTTGGTCGTCCATGCTTTTGAGATCTTACTGAAGAAATTGTTGCTCAGACCAATATCCTGAAGCATTTCCCCAATGTTTTCTTCTAGTAGTTTTATACTTTAAGGTCTTATATATAAGTCTTTAATCCATTTTGATTTTATTTTTATATATGGTAAGAAACAGAGGTCTAGTTTTATTCTTTGGTATACATACATCTAGTTTTTCCAGCACCATTTATTGAAGAGACTGTCCTTTTCACCAATGTTCTTGATGTCTTTGGCAAAAATCAGCTTACTGTAAATGCATGGGTTTATTTCTGGATTCTTTATTCTATTCCATTGGTCTATGTGTCTGTTTTCATGCCAGTTCCATGCTGTTTTGGTAATTATAGTTTCATAGTATAATTTTAAGTCAGGTAATGTGGCCTCCAGATTCATTCTTTTTGCTCAGGATTGCTTTGGCTACTTAGGGTCTTTTGTGATTCTATATTAATTTTAGAATTCTTTTTTCTACTTCTCTGAAGAATGTCATTGGTATTTTGATAGAGATTGCATTGAATCTATAGATCGCTTTGGGTAATATGGACATTTTTATAGTATTGATTCTTCCAACCCATGAACATGGGACATTTTTCCATTCTTTGTATCTTCTTCAATTTTTTCCATTAATGTTTTATAGTTTTCATTGTAGAGATCTTTCACTACTTTGGCTAAGCTTATCCCTAGGTATTCTATTTTATTTTAATTATTTTCATAGATATTTTAAATGTGATTGCTTTTTTATTGTGTTTTTCAAGACTGTTCATTGTTAGCATATAGAAATGCTACTGATTTTTGTTTGTTGATCTTGTATCCCAGAACTTTACTGAAATTGACTATCAGCTCTCAGAGTTTTTGGTGGAGTCTTTGGTTTTGCTAAATATAAGATCATATTGTCTGTAAACAAGGATAATTTGACTTCTTCCTTTCCAACTTGGATATACTTTAATTCTTTATTTTGTTTAATTGCTCTGGCTAGAACTTATAGTACTATATTGAATAACAGTGGTGAAAGTGGGCATCCTTGACTTGTTCCAAATCTTAGAGGAAAGGCTTTCAGTTTTCCCTCATTCAGTATGACACTAGTTGTGCATCTGCTGTATAAGGTGTTTATCATGTTGAGGTATGTTTCTTCTGAATCCAGTTTGTTGAACATTTTTATCATGAAGGGATGTTGAGAGAAAAGCTATTTTTGAGGCCTAACTCTGCCATTTTCTACTGATATTACTCTGGGTTAGTCATATCATCTTTTACGATCTATTTCATCTGCTGCTTATCTCAAGTTTTTGCCTGAGGTTCAATGACGCAGGGCATCTAAAAACACTTTGCAATCTCTACTATACTATACAAATGCTAACTGTGGTTATGTTCTGAATGTGGTGAAAATAGATTTTATGTACAGTAAAGTGCACCATTACAGAAATGGAGGAGATATTTTACTTATATTGTGCTCTTTCTCTCCCTCAAACTACTTTTTACCTTTAATTTTTCTTTCAATAAAAGAATTATATAAAATAATGGTGAGATGGATGGGGGAATTCTTTTCAATGAAAAAATTAGGCTGGAGTTGGAAAAGGTAAATATTTTAGCATTTAACACTAATTCCAATATATTTACTGAGAAATAAGCAACATGAATGTTTAGTGCATTTTTTTATCCTCTGAAGACTTATTCTTATCCCTCTACCACTGAGTACCATATGCAAAGTCCTGTGGTACCATAAAACATTTGCTTCTTATCCCTATCATAATAAAAATATCCATCTTTCTCTCTTTTAAATTAAAGAGCTTCTGCACAGCAGAAGAAACTATCAGCAAACAGATAACCTACTGAATGGTAGAAAATTTTTACAAACTATGAATCTGACAAAGGTCTAATATCCAGCATCTATAAGGAACTTAAACAAATTTACAAGAAAAAAATACAATTTCATTAAAAAGTAGGCAAAGTTTATGAACAGACACTTGTAAAAGAAAACATACATGAAGCTAACAAGCATATGAAAAAAAGCTCAACATTACTGATCATTAGCTAAATGCAAAGCAAAACCACAATGAGATACTATCTCACCACCTCAGTCAGAATGGCTATATATCAAAATGTCAAAAAATAACAGGTGCTGGTGAGGTTACAGAGAAAAGAGAACACTTGTACTACTGGTGGGAGTGTAAATTAGTTCAGTCATGGTACAGAACAGTGTAGCAATTCCTCAAAGACCTAAAAACAGAACTACCATTTCACCTAGCAATTCCATTAGTGGGTATATACCCAAAGAAATGTAAATTTTTCTACCATAAAGACACAGGCATGTGAATATTCATTTTAGCACTATTCACAATAGCAAAGACATGGAATCAATCTAAATGCCCATTGATGATAAACTGGATAAAGTAAATGTGGTACATATACACGATGGAATAATATGCAGCCATGAAAAAGAATGAATTCATGTCATTTGCAGGAACATGGATGGAGCTGGAGGCCATTATCCTTAACGAACTAACACAGGAACAAAAACTAAATACCACATGTCCTCACATATAAGTAGGAGCTTAATGATGAGAACTCTTGGATACAGAGAGGGAAACCACAGACACTGGACCCTATTGGAGGATGGAGGGTGGGAGGAGGGAGAGGATCAATACTAATAACCAAGGGGTACTAGGCTTAATACTCAGATGATGAAATATTCTGTACAGCAAACGCCCATGACACACGTTTACATATATAACAAGCCTACACATGTACCCCTGAACTTAAAAGTTAAAAATCAAAATCAAAATCTTCATCCTTGAGTGCTTTGCAGCATTCATCTTGGTGAAAATTTAATATCTGATTTGATTAATTCCAGAGTCGAGGTGTCCCAGGAAACATTTTCTTGCCTTTTCTTCTGTTATTCCCTTCTCTTTTTTTTAGGAGCTTATTTAAGTAAACCAATTACTCAAAACATAAGAATCGGGAGGAGAAACCCAATTTTTTGAATGGGGAAAGAAGGAACAACCTAAACTAGGAACCATACACCTATTCTCTAAGTAGGAACCTTCACTATCCTTTAACCAAGAATTCCTGGAGTAAACTACATTGCACAGTTGAAACTGTCAGAGAGGGACGTTAAAGTAATTGTATTTAATATGTTAAAGATCTAGGGGAAAAGGTTAAAAAAAAAAAGGGATGAATAGATGGGGTATTTCAACCAAAAGTAAGGAATTATTTTAAGAACAGCCAAATTGAAATATACCTAAAATCACAATGTCAAAAATTAGTAATTCCTTAGATGGAATTATCAGGGCATTACACACATCTAAAGAAACAATCATAGACCTAGAGGACAGGCAATAGAAATTGTCTGAGCTGAAACACAAAGAGGGAAAACAAAGAAAGAAAACAAATGGAGATTCCAAGATATGTGAAACAATACCAGTCTATCACATGTGCAACCGGAGTCTCAAAAGGCAAAAAGAAAGAGAATGGGACAAATAAATACTTGAAGAGATACTAGCCAAGAATTGTCTTCAGAAAATTAGTGAACAATGTTAAATCATAGATCCAAGAAGTTTACTGAACTTGAAAAATCAGATGAACTTTTTAAAAACCTAGATGAATCATGATTACTTTGCTTAAAAAAAAAATCAAGAAAGAAAGAAAAAAGGAAGCTTTTGAAGACAGCTAGGAAAAAAAAAGAAATGTTATATGGAAATAAAAAAGAGAGAAATTATATGAGACTCCTTTTTCAAAACTATGCAAACCCAAACATAAAAGAAGTCTTTAAAGCACTAAAATAAAACCTGTCAACTCAAAATTCTGTATCTGGCAAAACTATCATTCAAAAATGGTAGTGAGATAAAGGACTTTTCAGACAATCGTTCAAAGACCTCATTGCCATTTGAACTGCACTACCAGAAATGTTAGATTAAATATTATCTTTCTCAGGCAGAAGGAATGTGGATCTACACAAAGGAATTAAGTCTGCCAGTAATCATTAAAATAAGGGTAGAATTAAGTCTGCCAGTAATTGTTAAAATAAGGGTAGATGTAAATGTCCTTTTTTCCCAAAAAATATTTAGTTGTTTAAAACAATTTGACTTTCTGAAGAGTAACTATATATTGTGAGGTTTATCATATATGTATTAATTGACTATAAGGCAACAATAGCCCAGAGGATAAAATAAGGAAATTGAGGTATACAGTTACAACGTTCATATACTATATGTGAAGTGGCACAATATTATTTGAAAGTAAACTGTGGTAAATTAAAGACATACACGCATACCTTGTTTTATAGCTTTGTTTTATCATGCTTTGCAGACACCGTGTTCTTTACAAATTGAAGGTTTGTGGCAAAACTGCATCAAGAAAGTCCATCAGTGAAGCCGTTTTCCCAACAACATGTACTGTCTCTTTCTCAGTATTTTTTAATGAAAGCATTTTTAATTATTTTTAAATTTAGGTGTATACATCTTTTGGACATAATGCCATTGCACATTATAGTATAAACATAACTTTTATATGCACTGGGACACAAAAACATTTGTGTGACACTCTTTATTGTAAAATTTTTATGTTTGTGATGAACTGGAACCAATACTGCAATAGCTCCAAGGTATGCCTGTATATTAGCAACCTTTAGCAACATTTATATTATCAAAATTCACATATATAGAATAGTAATAAAGCTGTGTATTTAGTAAGCCAATGGTAGAAATAAAAAGGGATTATACATACCACTCACTATTTTTTAAAACATCTGAAAGGGAAAAAAAGACCAAAGCCCTAGATAAGGTGAAAAGACACAATTATTAAAATGGCAGACTGAAATCCAGCTATGCCAATTATTACATTAATAATAAATGGTCTAAACAGCCTGAATGAAAAGCAGAGATTGCCAGATTGCATAAAACAGCAGATCCAACTACATGTTGTAGGGGTAAAAACTTTATGAAGACATAAATAAAGGTATTGGAGAGGAAAAAAATGTGTATATGTATATATATGTGTATATATATATATTTGTGTGTACACACATATATCTACACACACACAAATACACATATATCCATAAATATAGATGCAAATTCATATATATGTATATATTCACACAAATACGTACACAGAAATAATATATGCAAACACACAAATATATATATACACACATACCCACATATATATGTATATATACACACAAATATACATATACACACATACCAAGCACTAATCAAATGAAGACTGGAGTGGTGCCATGAACATCATACTAAGTAATCTTTTGAAGAGAAAATATATACTGGGGATATCTTTTGAAAAGAAAATGTTATCAGGGATAAAGAAGAACATTGCCTAATGATAAAGAAACCAATTTATCAAAAAAATTAATGGTAAATATGTGTACATTACAAACTCCAATGTATGTAAAACAAAAACTGATGGAACTGAAATGAGAAATAGACAAATCTACAATTCTACTTGGAGACTTAGACTACCGTCTCTCAGTAATTGACAGAATACATGGATATTAGATCAGTAAGAGCATAGAAACTTTCAATAACACTATCAGCCATTTTGACCTAGTTGAGATATACAAAATCCTCTACCCGAGAACAACAGGAAATACTTTACTTTCAAGTATTCACGAAACATTCAACCCAAATGAAAAATATGCTAGGCCATAAAACAAATCTCATTCCATAATAAAAGGATTGAAATCATATCCTGTCTTACCACAATGGAATCTGATCAATAGCTGAATGTGTTTTATTTGGGAAACTAGTATATTCCATTATGTTCTGCCTAGAAATTTGGGTATACCAGGAAGAAGGACATACAGACACTAATAAATACGAAATAAAGTTTACTACTCACATAGTAAATGGCAAAAGTATTCTCTGAGAAAAGGGCTCAGGTTCCTTCTGTAGTAAAACAACCATAAGGGGAATAGATGACCCTAGTTTATTTTGGATTAAGAGGTGAAACCAGACAGGGATCTACATGGTTTGAACTTCTCTGCCAATGCCAAGGGAGGGAGCTTTTTTGTAAATACGTTTTCCCAGATGCGGGGCAAAAGGTAAAGAGAGAGGTGTGGAGCTTTAAAGCTATCAGTGATCAAACATCAAAATAGGAATCAGTCTTTACTATAGAAAGATATTGGGATAATTCTTACATATATATAAGTTGAACAATATGACAGTTCAATATGAACTATCTAAACAGTTCATAATACAACTAATGTGTTATAATTTACTTGAGAAGATAGGGGATGAGGTGAGGTCCTCCAAGTAAGTTAAGTCTTAATCTAACACAAATACAAATTATTAGATATAGTCTAAAATCAATAAATCATAATACATTATAGATAATTATAATTTGTATTATAATATATATAACACTATATGCATATGAAACTATATATACATATATAACATATATATACATTATATACACATGCATATAATTTAGAAATATAGTGATTGCCACCAGAAGATATAGCTAGTAAGGTTACAAAGTGATTTCAGTTGTCAAGTGGGACTAAGCACTTTAGGATTTTCACTTTAACAGAGCTATATTTTTTAAGAAAAAGAAAAAACTAGGCCAAATTAAAAGAAAAACAAAAATCAAACCAAATAATAAGCAAACTTTCATCCTTGCTCTGTTCTTCACTGTGAGACCTTAAGAGATTCACTTTTAACTCTGAGTCAGCTGTTCTTAACTTAGTAAGAACAAAATTGAGTTGAATAATGTTCCCCAAGGGATGTTACTGGGTCACAACTGTTAATACACAAAAAGGGTTCTGATGTCTAGCTTGGACAGTTTAAAGTTTAGCTAAATTAAACAATTAAAACAATTTTGTTTTTCACTTTAGAATGTCTTCAAGTCACCCAAGCAGTTTGCACCGTGAATCTCTAAGAGAGGGAGATTGCAAGGGGCCATGAAAAGCCCTTCCAAGTCAAACCAAGGTAAAACCTGATGACAGTGATGGGATTTTTCTCAGAAAATGGTCTTAGATCTGCTAGAATATACAAATGAATGAACATCAAGGTCCCAAAGTTTCTTCTACATTTGGCTGTAGGTTGAAAGAATGAGATGTTTATGAAGTAAACACCCAACATGGTCAAAGTGAAATGTCAGTAAGACAACTATAGAATGTGATCTTTGAGATTACTTTCTAATTCACCCTCTAAGCTATTCATAAAATGTATAGCTGAAAGATGTATACTAGGATTTGAGTTTTTCTCCTTCATAAGACCTCTTGCATCTGTTGTATGAGGTCTTCTATTAATTTTAATAAGTATCAGCAAAGCAAAACATTTCTTCAAATCTTGCACCCATCTGGTTTTTCCCAACTCTAACTACAAAGCTTAGGGTTTCTTTCCTTTTCATTCACATTTGATATCTTTTATATATTTTTTCTTCATTTGCATTTCTTCTTCTCCTAACAACTATCCTTGAGCTCGGTGCAGTGGCTCATGCCTCTAATCCTAACACTTCGAGAGGCCAAGGTGGGAGGATCACTTGAGCCTGGGAGTTTGAGATCAGGCTGGGTGGGCAACATGGAAAGATCCTGTCCTACAAAAAATTTTAAAAAGTAGCCAGGCATGGTGGTATGCACCTGTGGTCCCAGCTACTGGGAAGGCTGAGGTGGGAGGATTGCTTGAGTCCAGAAGGTCAGGGCTGCAGTGAGCTATGATCTACCACTGCACTCCAGCCTGGGTGACAGAGCGAGGCCCCATCTCAAGAGAAAAAGAAAAGAAAAGAAAAAAATCCTTTGATATTTTCAATAACAACATTGTAGTTTTCAGTTACATTTTTTTTAAGATTTTCTCAAAAAATTCTCAATCGCTTATTTTCTCTTTTAGGAGATAAGCTGTTATTTTAAATCTGTCTTTATTACCTAAGGCACTTCTGAATCTGTTTGTTTTGTCTGCTTTTCACTGTCATCCACGGTGTCTTGTATTCTTTGTACCTGATTCCTTTCTTTGTACCTGACATTAAATTTGTAAAATTGTTGTAGAAAATTATTTGAGAGCTACCACATCACCTTCCTCTAGAAAAGAATTAGACTGCTTTTGTCAGGTTCTTGGATGCACTAACAATCTGGGATCACTCAATTTCATTCTGAAGATTAAAATGATTCATACCTGAGCTGTAGTCCCTGCAAAGGTCTATCTATTCCTAGTTCTTTTTTTTTTTTTTTTCCAAAGGTGTAATTTTCGGCCCCTCATTAAAGGTAAAGGGTGCTTAGCAGAACCACTGCTTTTGATGGGATCTGGACTCTAAACCCTATTACCCTAGCTCTGTGAGGCTGTCAATAGCAAAATTCAACTGCCTGTCAACTGCCCCAGGATTATCAATCATCCAGAAGGAAAATAGCCCAAGTGCTAGAATTTGCCAGTCTTGGTTTTCTTCTGTTCTTGAATCCTGGGCTGGTATTTCTTCATTAACACTCTAATGCCTTTCTAAATAGAAGGCTTTTGTTTGTATTGTTTAATCCAGTTTTTCAAGTTGTCCTCAGCAGAGGATTGTCTTTTATCCAGTGTTTTGTTACTTACAAATATTATAAATAAGACAAAAATTACAATTACAATAATACTAACATTACAAAGAATATTTGTTACTTATAAATATTTTTTATGTTATTATTACTACCACTGTCATTCACGCATTAATCATCGACTGGACTAAGTCTCTTCCTGGCTTTCAAGGCTTCTTGGCTCTCTTATTACTCCCTTGCATCAAACCTGTCTCTACACTGCTACCAGGGTGATATTCCAATACAAAAATCCAATAATGTCACTTAGATATTTTAAATTATTTAATAACTTCACTGCATACAGATAACATTATGTAGAAAAAATAAAGTGAATATGAACTTTGTAGCAAAATAAACCTCATTTCGAATCCCCTCACTCTAACAATAGCTGCATGAGTTTGGGCAAGCTTCTTAAGTTCCAAGCTTCTATTGTCTAATCTCTAAAGCAAGCATGGTATTAACACCTAACATAAAAAAGTGTTTTGAAGATTAAATAAGAAGTAAAGTACTAACTATGGAGAGTATTAAGAAGATAATTATCTTTTTTTATAGCATTACAAGAGTTCAATAGACATTAGAAGTTATCTTTTCTCTGAACTACCTCTGACAGTGCAAACATTTCATAATTTTTCTTCCTTCCATTCCTTTCCACATACTATTTTATCCTTTAACTTGGAGAGAATCCAGAGGAAAAATAGAAATAAGCGTGGTTTCTCCCATATTCCATAGGGGTTAGAGGGCCAAACACTCTCTTTCCTACCTCAAAGAAGCTATTCAGAGAGCCTCTGCCCATGACCACTTCTCTAGATTACAGATGAGTAATCGAACCACAGAAAATATGATAATACCTGAAATGTGCTTGATTTTTCTTCATGGGAATCCATATTCCACATGGTTAAATGGGAGTAAGTAAATATAAGCTATTCTCCAACAAAAAAGTAGTGGTTACAATAACACAGAGCAAGAATTCAAGTTCAGATCAAGAAAAATATGTCTGAGGCCTCTATCGGGAGAAACGTACGGATTGCATTTTAACAGAAGAGGAAAAACTAAAAGTAGGCTGCAAATGATATACAAGGGAGACACAAATTGACTGAATGAATTTTAACTACTTTAGAAGGAATAAAATTGCCCTCTTAGTTCTGATAATTTTCTGTCACCCTGCAGAAAAATAAAATGTAATTTCCAAACTAGCAGAAAGAGCAACTCTCCTTCTAAAAACAGAACCATAGAAATGACCAGCTGGCTGTCAATTGTATGTCATTAAATTAAATTATATTATAAATGTATACATTTTCTATAAAACACGATATTTACAACCAAAAAAGGAACTATTAAAATCTGTGTCTACAGTAATGTCATCTCTCAGAAATTTTATATCAAATGCACAACTTCCTAAAGTGTCTACATGATTAGCATCACATTAACTCTCTTTACTTTTCAGATTTTCAGGACCCCTTTGTCATCTGATTCTTCAACTTAGTCATCCTTCTTTACTCCATTTAGAATCAGGGTATATTTGGAATTTAAATTACTGTAAAAATAACAGAATAAAATATAAAGGACACATAAAGATATAAAGGTGACCTTTAATTTTACCATATTGACAAAGTAGCTGATGATTTTTAAATGCGGCAGTACAGCCTAAACATGTTAAATACAATTTTCCAAAAAATGACTATTACAAATACACTGGATAGCCTAGGAAGAAAGCTGTAGCTGTTTGATGCTGTGAGTACCGTACACCGACTGAGATGGATATGCACTTACTTGGCTAATGAGTTCACCTTCAAACTCTGAACGCTCAAATTGAAATAAATCACCAGGCAACTACATCAGCAGCCACAGAAAAGTAAAATAAACTAATAAATTGCAAATCAAAAACATATTACATACTATCAAAATACTGTATTTCATCTTCTCTAAAGATGCCATCAGTTATAAGATGCACTGTTATCTGATTTACCATAAACATTTTTTTTTAAACACTGGCAATTCACATGGAACATACTATTGATTCCAAGATACATCCTGATGTGAGATATTAAATGTAAAAATAAAATAGTATCTTTGAAAATTAAAATGTAGCATTCTTTTATTTATTGGCTCTTACTCTTGCCTGTTGTAACAAAAGGAATTCCCAGTCTCAATCTTAGAATGTCTGATATCTTCAAACTCCATTTAGGTACAAGCTGACTTTTCAAACGCAGACACTCAATTCCACAGTGCCTTTGTCTTCATAGCAAAGTTGTGGGCACTGGGGATACAGTTAAAAAGCAGAAAAACAAAAATAAAAAATCTGTGACCTCTGGAAGCCTGTGTGCTTCTCTCTGTGTGTGTGTGTGTGTGTGTGTGTGTGTGTGTGTGTGTGTGTGGTGTACCTACTTAATTCTGGCAGTAAACTTTCCCATTCTGTGTTCCTATGGGAACTTTAACTCTTGTAAATTGTGCGGATTGCTAATGTCATTTAAGATGATTTCTCATATTGTCTTTCCTTCTGCCCACTTCACATCCCATACAGTGTATGTCTGATCCACATCTGAAAGGGCTGAACTATCAAACCTCCAGAGAGAAAACAGAGGTTACAAAGCTTCCAGCCACGCATTTTCCTGTAAAAATCAGAACAAAGGAGTGATCTCTTCTATTTCATGAAGTTCCAGTAATATCGCATCAAGATTTAGAAGGGGTCACTCCACTGATTGCAGCCACCAAAACTGTGCTCTAGCAAAACCATATTTACTGAACAAATACTATTTTCACACCCATTCACAACTCCTTTGCTGCTCCCAGAAAAGACAAAATGTACTATTAAGAGCTGAAGGTGTCTCTTGGAGTGTAGTAATTATCTAATTGCAAAGTATGTCTGAAGTATTTCAGTAGTCAGTGGCAGATACAGATTTAGTAAGTCAGAGGGGCTTCCAGTGATTGCCTGGTTTTTGTGTTGGGCGGCATATGGGGACTTTTCTTAATCTACATCTTGGTGACCCTTTACAGAAGACTGAAAATCTATTTGTTCTACATCAAAGAATTTGAAGTCAGTGGTATAATTCCTGGAGATCATGTGGGGAAGTGAAGACTAGCCCAAAGTTTACCTCAGGGCTCACCATTATCTGATATTTGATAATAATATCAAAAACTCCATCTTGAACTCTCATCACAGATAGAGCAAAGCACATTTCATTTCTGTAGCACCCATGGCATCCAATGCGTTCCTATGAAGATGTACACATCCAGATAGACTTGGATAAAATTTAGTAATATATTTCCCCTAGAGGAAAAAAATCTTCAAGAAAAATCTTCTCTCACAAATTCTAAAACCCAAATTATTAAATATAAGATTTTATTTCTAAAACTTTAGTTCTTCTTATTCATTTTTCCTTTAAAGTACCTTTTGAGTACCCAAAGGTCAATTTTTTTTATTTACTTTTAATTTAAAAGTAATCAATCGAATAGGTCTGCAGGGCAACACAACACTAATTTCAGGATGAATAACAGCATTATATATACATATGACATATATGTGACTCCTAGCCAATATTAATAATGATAAATTTTATATCACATTGATTTTTCACCTCTACACAGCAGAAACAGCGTCACAGATCATGATTCTATTGTTGCTCCAGGGATTAGGCTTTGCAGAGCGGGAAAAAACTAGAACACACTGCAGGTGAGACATTGTAAGGAAAAAGTTCTGCGTATGTTAAATATAATACGGAGCTCTTGACTCTGCTCAATTATATCCTGCTGGAAGTAAAAAAAAGTTAGTCCTCATGCCAAGTACTTAGACTGCAATGCTAAATAATCAAGTAGCATGATAACTATGATTTTTGCATTTCCTTTGTTATAGGTACCACAGTGGAATATTAACAGTAGCCTTAGATATGTCCATGTTTTTACATTGCCTACCACATTAACCAATTTCTAGGTAAAATAATAATAATAATAAAACCAAAATTAAGGCCATCATTTGTTTTTCTCAAAACTATAAAAGTTAATGATTTGTGCCCCTTAGTTTTACAAATCAATTTATTTGGAATTTGCCATAGGTAACCCAAAGAAATCCAATTTATGCATTCCCTCAAAAGTAAAGTTCCCATATGACTAGAATCCTTTCTATTAATGCAAAGGACAAGTGTGTAGATATGGCTCATTCATTGATTTTTCCTGGAATGCTAAGACTTCATCAATGTATATATCCAGATCTTGCTTCAAATCAGAAGAAATGAAATGTTCTCTTTAGTATCTGAAAATTGCTTCTATTTGTAACTTTTGGCCTACTGTAGAAATATCATTACTTGGTTTTGTCAGTTCTTTGTTTTGTCTTCCACATCCTTTTTCTCCTTCACAGTTTTTACACTATTTATGGTTTTTCTACACCTTCTTAAAGAGCTCCTCATTTTTGCCACTGTGTAGCTTAAAGAAGTATCAATTCTTCTTATGACAGAAAATGCCCATTTCAATCTTGTTATTTTTAAGAGTATCGTAACATTTTTAAACTTTAATAATATTCATGGTAAAATCTAGAAGTGTAGAGTGTGATAAAGTGAAATCTTCTTTTCTCGGAAATCTAATTTGCATTCACCAGAAGTACACCCTGTTAACATTTTCCTTAATGTAATGTTTACTATGCCTATATGACATGAATGTCTCTTAGTGTGCATATAGAGATGAATTTAAAATTTATATTTATAGCCTTGGGTTTGTAGAAGAATGGCTTTCTCCATTTTCCTATTCCTAAACTAAATTTAGTCCTAGAATAAAAAGCCAGTAGGATACTTACTGCTGAAAACTGGAAACGTTTCCATTTCAGTGTGGGACAATGAACATTACTTGTCATGAGATTATTTGATTGTGAGATACTTAAAAATTTTACATTGTTTCCAATCTTTTTCTATTATAATATTGCTCCAAGGAGTACTGTTTCACATATGTCATTTTGTAAACATGGGAATGAAATTTCTCTTCCCATTGATATGAGGTCTTTTGCTCTAAAATATTATTTGTACATGTATAAAAATGATATTATATATAGGTGCATATATATACATGTATATGATTATATTATAATATCTACACTTAAATTATATATGCACATTATTGTGTATATGATATTATACACATATAAATAAATTGCATTATATTTGTATCTATGTATTGTAATGACACAGGAGGTAGGCAGGGAAGTGCTGGGTAAAGAAAAGCAGGGTCCCTGGCGAAGGCTCCACCCTCGGGCCTGTGCCCATGGACTTATGTGAGGAGGGGCACTCCTGTTTTCACACCCAACTGTTGCATTTTTCAAGACCACCCTGGCCAACCACCCCCCATGCCCATTCCTATGCCTATAAAAACCACCCTGAGAATCTAGCGGGCACACACACAAACAGTTGGACATTGAGAGGAACACACCAGCCGAAGAACACACCAACAGACACGGCCGGCGGGAACCACATGGATGCCGAGGAAGATTCAGCCAAGGGCAGTGGGAGGAGAACCGGCCGCTGAATGAGCGGCAGACCCAGGAGAAGGCCACTTTCCCACTCCATCCCCCTCCTAGCTGAGAGTCACTTCCACCTGCTGAGATTCATCTGCTGAGAGCCACTTCCCCCACTCAATAACACCTCGCACTCATTCTCCAAGCCCAGGTTTGATCCGATTTTTCTGGCACGCTAGGGCAAGAACCCGAGGATACAGAAAGCCCTCTGTCCTTGGAAGAAGGCAGAGGGTCTCATTGAGCTAATTAACACAAGCCACCTGTGGACTGCTAAGCTGAAAGAGAGCACTGTAACACATGCCCACTGGGGCTTTGGGAGCTGTAAACACTCAACGCTAGAGGCTGTGGTAGGGTTGAAGCCCACGCTCTCCACGACCAGCCCTTGTGCACACTGCCCCTAGGGGTTCTTTGCTGTGGGGCACTGAAGAAGCGAGTCACTCCCCCCGTCACATGCCCTGTGAAGTGGATAAGGGAAAACTTTTCCTGTTTCAATAATTTCCATATATTTCTTTTTTACCCAGCCACTTATTTAATTTTTATACTGTTGATATTGTTGGTTTTTTTTCTTTTTTGTCTTTTCTTTCATCATCACTATTATTTTCCATTGTTCCAGAAATGTAGATGATATAATTATAAAAGTTAAGAAGGAAGAAGTAAAATTAGCAATTATCAGAGAGTATATTGTCATTTACCTATTAAAAACATTTCTTGAGATTTTAATTTCTAAAATTTCCCTCCCATTCATATAATAAGTAATTTATAGAGCTTTCAATGTACAGCCTTAATTATATGGCCCTCTATGTTTGGCAGAATAACAGAGATGCAGAGGTGTCCAAGTCTAAATCTCTAGAACCCACAAATAAGTTAGAATTGCAGGGCATAGAGGAATTTAGGTGGCAGAGATAGTTAAAGTTAATTAACTTTTGAGATGCGGACATTATGTGGGATTAACAGGGCAGGGCCAGTGTAACCACAAGGGTCCTTATAAGTGAAAGGGGACAGAAATGTGAAAACACTAGAGAGATGGCAGTAGGACAGACTCTGTCGTATGCTGGGTTTTATGATGGAGAAAGGGGGGACATGAGCCAAGGAATGTGGGTGATCTGTACAAGAAGGAAAAGGAATGGATCCTCCCTAGGGTCTCCAGAAGGAATGCGGCACTGCTGACTCCTTAATTATAACCCAGAAAGATCCATTTCAGATTTAGGACTTAATGAACTTTAAGGTTATAAATGTGTGTTGTTTTAAATTGTGGTAATTCATTAGAGCAGCAATAGAAAACTAAAACACCCTCTAAACCTAATCTTTCTGTTCCAATACGCTATTTCCTTTATATTTATCCTTAAACAACTATAAAATCTTTCCCAACACAAGTCTTGTCAAAATGAGGAGCATACGATTACTATTCTCCCACTCAAGAACCACTTGGACGTGTTTCAAATCCCTTCCTTGCAGATGCGGTTGGACAGTAGGATTTCTGTAACAACTTTCAGCCTCTTAACAGCCACCTATGTGTTGTAAATAAGATTTCTTCCTAGCATTTACTAAACATTCTGAACTTTGAGAAAAATTAAAATCCACTCTTGTCTGCCACCAGGATTCTTCCTGTACCCACTCAGTTTTATGAGACTAATTATGTGGAGAAAGTATGCTGCATAGTTTTAATGTGATATGTGGGGTTGGGTGCCCAATAAATTAGCTATATTCATGTGCATTTTTTTTCTGTAGAAGGATGGCTACTCTGCTTTTTTTGTTTGCTAGAGGTCCTGCAGTTTTGGTGAGGTGCATTCAGCAAAGGAGAAACTAAGTAAATTTCGACCTACTTTGATGTTGGCACAGTACTGCTGACCTACCAATTTCACTTTTGGTTTCATTCTACTGGCATTGGAGTTAGTGGAAATTTCCCTAGATACCATTTGAAATGGGAAGCCTGTCTTCAATTCTCAGCAAACAGTCTCTTTGGCAGTGGCTCTTTGACCTTTTGTCTGCTTATCTTATTACCAGACAAATTTGTGCTGCCCTTTTAAAACCATCTTCTAATAACAAAACTAAGTACTGCAACTAGCTCACAAGGGTAAAATCACAAATCAGATTCATTTAGCAGCAGTGTCCTTGAAATGGGTAAATTTCCACTGTGAAAGAAACTGTTTGTCCCCATCAAGGTCCTTTTTACACTTTGATTAATACCTTACCTAAATATCCAGAACAAAGACAGAAGTGAAGACGTCCATGAATGGTTGCGTAAGTACCAGGAGATCTGGAACATCTACTAATTATTTTTCACCATTCTGCCATTTCCAGGACTTAAAGTCAGCAGAATTGACTGAAATCGTCTTCTAAGTCCAATCCAAATATGTCTAATTTTGAAAGGCTTTGTAAGGATATGGCTAAGGTGATACCAATCTAAGGATGGATTTCATGAGCATGAGTCCGAGAACTGATCAGAAAATGAAAGATTAACCAGAGGTTAAAATGTGCACATAGAATGATTATCTGGGATGTCAATCCAGATGGTTATAAAGCAAAAGTGTCCAACAATTGACAGTAATAGAGCTGCAAAGAGACAAGTTATTAGCATCAGGAATCTGGGATTTCAACACAGGGAGGTGGATAACCAGAGGACATACCACGAATCAAGAAACCAGAGCATCAGAGTTAGAAGGGCTTCAATACAATTCTGATTCCAGGCTGTTTCAGAGAGCAATTTATCTGGGATCAAAATTGATCTAGATGAAGGGGTTGGCCTATATTTACAGGTGAAGGTCAATTTGGCATTTAGAAAAATATGGAAGTCAGCAGCCAGAGTCAATAAACATCCTCATCTTTCAACTATTAACCACCTCTACTGAGTGACTACACAATATATTTTCAAATTCTTGCACACTCATTGCCTAGTACTTAATTCTGATACATTGATCTTTTGAGATATTACATTTTATCTTGCTTTGTAAATTTATCTCAAACCTGAATTTATTTCAAACCTGTCTACTCTTTTCATTTCAATTAGCCAGACTTTTTAAATTTTGTGAATCAGAGATTTTGGAAGCAAAAAGATTAAGAAAAGGCCAAAGAAGCCTGTCTTTCACAAAAGCCTAAGCAAAATGAAGAGACTGATAGCAGACCTGGGCAGAAGGGAGCAGAGAGAATATCTTTACAGCAGATGCAAGTTCCCACTAAACAGGGAAAAGAGAGAGTCTTCAATTTTTGGACCAGAGACTGGGGCACTAACTAGTCCAAGGTAGTGTCTGATGAGGTATTCAGACCTCAGACAGATATTTCTTAGTTTACCAGGAATGCAGGACCCCAAAAATGATACAGAAGCAGAACTGCAAAAGCTCAAGGAGCCACTACATTATGAACAGTGTGGCTGTATTAAGGTTCACCAGAGAAAGAGAACCACTAGGATATGTGTATATACAATAGGACATTAATTATAGGAATTGGCTCAAGTGATTATGGAGCCAAGAAGTTCCATGATCTACCATCTACAAACTGGAAAATCAGGAAATCCAGTGGTGGAACACAGCCTGGGTCCAGAGCGTGGAGAACTAGGAGCTCCTATCCCATGTCCAAGGGCAGGAGAATATGGACACTACAACTCAAGCAGAAAAAGCAAATTCTCCCTTCCTTTGCCTTTTTCTTCTGTTCAGGTTCTCAGTGGATTGAGTTATTCTGAATACCTCAATGATTCATTAAGGAAATTTATTTTGAAAGATACTGAGAATCTTACAATATCAAATAAAAATTGGAATCATCAGGCCTTTAAAAAAATCTGGAATCAGCCAGGCATGGTAGCTCACACCTTTAATCCCAGCTCTTTGGGAGGCCGATGCAGGAGGATTGCTTGAGCCCAGGAGTTCAAGACCAGCCTGGACAACATAACAAGACACTGTCTCTACAAAAATAAAATTTAAAAATAAAAAATAAAATCTAGAACCAAGGCCAACTCTTCTCTCTATAGCAGGAACTCATGAACCTTGACTATTGTCAAGATAGCATAGCACCCAATAGATTCATATGCTTCATAACCTCTGTCTATTACTCATAATTTCAGGAGAAAGTCTGATAGGTTCCACTGAGACCATATTCCCACCTATGTTTGAGACTGGAAGGTAGGCTTACTGGTAGGTACTACCAGTAATGCTCATTGTATCTCCTTTGGCTTGGCTCCTTAGTTGACATATATCTTGTGCTGAAAGAATTAGTGTTGAAGTTAAATATTCTAAATGGTCAGTTTTTAATGAAGGCACATGCTGGTAAGCAGACAACTATTCTTATAATCCTAGACTTTTGTTCTTCCTATTTCTTTTCAAATTTTTCTATGCTCTTCTTTTTGTCAGAAATCTGTTGGAACAGTTATTATCTCTATTTCTTCCATGGTCTCTAAGACTAGAGAGTTATTTTTCCCTCTGCAATATCTTTTTTTCCTCTCTTTGCCATGCTGGAGTGTAACTTGTCAGTCCTTCATGTTCTGTACTAGAGGAACTGCTGTCTCACCAGAAAAACTCGCTGAATGAAACTGCTTCTGAGCTTGAACACAAATCAATTCCTTTCATCTCATTCTTGCTAAGTTGAATATTGATCTGTGTCAAAACAATATCCACAACTTCTTCATTAATATTTAATTGTTATATGACTTCAAGCAAAGAGACATCTTCATGGTTCATTGATTCACCCATTCTTTTGGCCAAATGTCAAATAGCCCATCTCCAAGAAAATGTATCTGCCCTTTTCAAACAAGACTCTTGGAAGACCAATTCAATTCAGTCAAATAATTAGGTGATCACATCATGTTGTTATCCTACTAAAAAGTATAGTTGCAAGCAGTACATATTTTAAAGTAGCAGTGATAGAAAACATTATGTTACATGTAAAAATTACACATAAATGAATTTTTGGTGAATACAAAACTGAAAAATGGAACAGAATATAAATATAACAAATCTGCATATGAAATTCAGATTTAATGAGCTAGTTACACTCAGATTATAATGAATTATTTTTATGTACAATTTCATTGTAAAAAATAAAAATAGGATAGTGGCCTAGCTTCAAATATCGCCCTATTTTTTTAAATTCTTGTTGTGATTTTAATATACACTGATGAAATTTTTGGTAATTCTCTCTTTAAGGGGTGGAACTTAATTTGTCTCTCCTTGAGTGCAGAATTACTTCTCTTAATGACTCACTTTCAACAAAGAGAGAATAGAAAGGGAACAACAGTAACTTCACAGCAGAGAAACTGGCAGATACCACTGTAATAAAGTGAATTTAAGGTTGGCATCACCAATAATAAGTCATGTTGATATCATGCTACTCTTGAAATTATAAGGGCACATCACCTTTGTAGTATTCTCCCAAAATATATAAGCTTAATTAATTATGAGAAAACATCAGACAAGCCCCAAATGAAGGACATTCTACAAAATTTCTAACCAGTACTCTTCCAAAGGATCAAGATTACAAAAAAAGACATAAAGACTGAGAAAGTGTCATAGACTGGGATAGACAAAATGGACGTGACAACTAAATGCAGAGTGGTGTCCCAGATTGGATCCTTAAACAAAAAAGAGACATTGATGTAAAAATTTATGAAATCCACACAAAGTCTATAGTTTAGCTAATAGAATCACATTATTGTTAACTCTCAGTTTTCAAAATTATACCATGATTATATACAATGCTAACATTAGAGAAAACTGAGTGAAGGGCATATAGGAATAATCAGTACTATCTGTGGAACTTTTCTGTAAGTCAAAAAACAAAGAGTTCCAAAAATTAAGGTGAGGTCAAGACAAGAACATTTGTCATAAGTAGTCTCACACCAGAGAAAAAGGACAAAACTTTAGAAAGGACTAAAGAGAACCAGAAAGGTCAAATATGAGAGCAAATATAAAATAATCTTAACTGCTTAGACCAGCAATATAAATGTCTTGGGGTTGATAAGATATACTGAAGTACCATATATGACAATAGCTCAAAGGTAGGGGTATAGGTAAAAGAAATTACTGTTTGAAGTTTCTTGTATGGAAAGTTGTAAAATCATTAAGGCAAATTATAAAAAGACAAAAGGCATATTGTAATCTCTAGGTGATCAATAAATAAATTTTAAAAAACATAGTGATAAAATGCTGATAAAGGAGGTAAGTCTTTTTTTTTTTTAATCTAATGAACCCAAAAGAAGGAATGGAAACATAAGAAAAGGACCAAAGAAAGATTGTAAAATTGGAAACAAATAGAAAGGTGGCAGAACTAAGCTCAAACACGTCTGTAACTGTAATAAATGTAAATGAATTATGCACCTCAATTAAAAGAGAAATATTTTCAGAAGAGTTCTGAAAAAAGGCACAATCTATGCTGTTTACACTTTAAATATAAGGACCTTATATTTAAAGAATATGTTGAAAGTCCTCATGTTGGAAGAAAGGGTATGGGAAAAGGAATACCATGAAAACATTAACTAAACATGGTGTAGCTACATTAATATCAGACAAAATAGGTTTAAAGAGAAAAAGTGCTACTAGAGAAAGTGAATTTCATAATGATTAAGGTCCAATTCATCATGAAGAAATAATAATCCTGAATCTGTAAGTATTTAATAACATGGGCTTCAAAATAAAAATTGATAGACCTAAGAGGAGTAATTTAAAAATTCTTAACCTGAGTTTAGAGTTTGAACACACCTCTGTCAGTAACTAACAGAACAACAAAATAAAACATCAGCGAAGCTATGAAATATTTAAACATTTTTTTCTAACCCTTTCTCATTCATAATTATAGAGCACTACCCCATATTCTTTAATGGGACATAAAACATTTACAAAAGAAAAGGAACAGAAGGAAGAGGAGGGAAAAAAATAGGAAGAAAGATAAGAAGAAAAAAAGAAGAAGGGAGAGAAGAAAGAGAAAAGGGGGAAAGCAAGCAGAGAATTAAGTCAGAGGAATATTAAAAACATTAACTTTATCACTGATAAAATTAGGCTACAGAACTTAAATAATTTATCCCCACAAGTAAATTTACCCCTGTGGTCACCATCAGAATACATGGGCAATGGTATACTGTCACCTTGGAGAGAAAGAGTTGTCTCAGTAAGTGCTGTAGGAAGGAGGGAGGAACACCGTGTGCTCCAGACAGGGTGCTCCACAATAAGGAAGAAAGAATTTGCATCACGTGTGTATAAACCAATCACTTTTCCTAGTTTCAGATCACTGGGTAAAAAGAAGTATGGACCCTTCTCTCCAAAGATACCAACAGTAGATATTTCTATTTAAGAGTTGCAGGGCCTGGTGCACTGGCTCACACCTATATTCCCAGCACTTTGGGAGGCCGAGGTGGGCGAACCACTTGAGTCCAGGAGTTTGAGACCAGCCTGGGCATCATAGTGAGACCCCATCGCTACAAAAAATTAAAAAAATATTAGCTGGGCATGGTGGTGTGTGCCTATAGTCCCAGCCACTCGGAAGGCTGAGGCTGGACCTGAACCTAGGAGGTTGAGACTGCATTGAACCAGAAACTCATGAAACTCATGAAAAACAAAAGAGTGATTACTACTGATCACATGAAAGAAAGAGTATCTGATTTCAAGCATTAGAGTTTGACAATTCCTCCGCAGATTCCATCAAAGAAGTAATCACTGGAATTAAGACAGAATCCACTAAAGGCTTGCAACGCTGCAGTATTTGGGTTAAGAAGCGCTCATATTATGGCAGGACGCGGTGGCTCACGCCTGTAATCCCAGCACTTTGGGAGGCCTAGGTGGGTAGATCACCTGAGGTCGGGAGTTTGAGACCAGCCTGACAATATGGAGAAACCCCGTCTCTACTAAAAATACAAAATTAGCCGGGTATGGTGGTACATGCCTGTAATCCCAGCCACTCGGGAGGCTGAGGCAGGAAAATCGCTTGAACCCAGGAGGCAGAGGTAGCGGTGAGCTGAGATCGTGCCATTACACTCCAGCCTGGGCAACAAGAGCAAAACTCTGTCTCAAAAAAAAAAAAAAAGAGAAAAAGAAAAAAAAGCACTCACATTCAAACTCCCTTCAGCTATAAATAGGAAAAAGGATTCAGCCAGTTCATGAACAAAGTGACCAAGCCAAGTGTAATCTACAAATTTTCTAATACCTCAACAGCAAATTGGGGGCCCAATAAAATCTCTCCTGTCCCTAAAAGAAGTGAGCATTTGTATCCATTTTTTAAAGTGTGTAAAGGAGTCATATTGAAAATCAGACATAAAAAAGCTTTAACATAAAATAAAAAGAAACTTAAAATGTGAGCTTGCTCTCCTGTGATAAGATGCAAAAGAAATGCTAATAGACAAGAACAGAAAAGCATGTCTAGGAATAAAGCTTGTTTATTATTTTTTTAAGTGAAAATAACAGTTAAAGTCGCATGCTAGATTAAGGTATTTTTATGGCGATTTATAAATTCAATTCTCTCTGTACAGCTCTATGAAATTGTTATTACTCCTCTCCCAGCTTTGCAGACATGGAAACTGAGAAACAAAAGATTTAGGTAACTTGGCCATAATTGTACAAAAGTGAATTCGTAGAACTGGGATTTGAATCAAGAGATTCTGGCTCCGAAAGCCTCATACTTAACACTACAGCACTTTTTCCATCAGGGAAATACAAACACAAATAGAGATAATTATGGAGTTGAGGTTCATGAAAGATTTCCAAGAAACTAAAATGTCCAAAGCAAAATTAAAATTCACAATAGAGTTAGTTTAAAACTGAAACTCCATACAATTAAGGAACCAGTAACCTTTTTTCAGGGTTTACTAAGTGTCAAGCATTGTTCTATATGCTTTGATTTATTTATTTATTTATATGATCCTCCCAATAGCAATAGTAAAGTATTACTATTATCCTTATTTTATATAGAGGATCACCATGTTATACATAAATACGATGTAAATATTATTGAATTTCTGGAATGTGACAGATAAGACTTTCTCTTATTTCATGATCATGAACTGGATTTGCTTAATTTTCTTAAAATATTGTTTTATATTTCAATTATATTTCTAGCTTTTTAGCTTATTTTCACATCATTTTGCCCTACTCTAAATCACAGTCTCAAGAAAAACATATGTATAGAAGAATATATTTATAAATGGAATATTCTTTAAAATCAAACTATTCTGACATTTCTTCAAAAGTGAAGGGGAGGTTCATGGTTGCAACATCAATTTCCCATCCTGTAAAAATTGAATAAGTTATTGAATTCAATCTAAACAATGTTGAGACAATCGCTCATTGTTTTTGGTACAAGAAATACTCTTTTGTGACTTTTCTAAGAAGAGTTGCCGACTCTTCAGCATAATAAATAACTGTATGAATAATTGGTGGCCAAATTTCCTGTGATTTAGGGTCCATTTATCAGGAGACCAAGGCTTCAGTGAGTATATTTCTAAAGGTATTTTCCATCCAAATCCCTCCCAAGAATTTGCTCAAGTTTGTTTGTTTGTTTATTTGGAGAGGGAAATGGGGGATTTATTTATTATTCTCTTAAAAACTTACTTTTATTTTGAGACTGTGATTATTGGAAAATTCCAACAAATACCCAATTTGTAGAAAAGTAGGTAATTCATTCCCTTAAATGGAAAGCTATGAAAAATTGCAAATATTTTTCATGAGATAACCAACTCCAGAGGAACCCAAGAACATATTCTGATGTTTCCAAGAAAAGCCATGTTTGAAAACCAGAAGCTTTAGCTTCCTTATTGAAAGATACTATCCTACAACATTTATGTCGAATCCTACATTGTTTATTTTTTCAGTAAAGGATCTACATTTTTGTCAAAATACAGTTAAGAAATGTTCATTTATTATATGTCTGCCTGTCAATAAAAATCGTCTATTTCAAAACAAAGCTCAAATTGAAAATGATATGTAGCTTACTCTGTTTCAGGCATTTGTCTGAATAGTTTCCTAATATTTATCCCTTTTATTTAGTAAAACTCTTTTGAAAATTAGGAGTATATCTGTTGTTACAGACAATACTAAAGCAAGTTAACTTGCTTAAAATTCATACAGATAAATGACAAAACACAGTGTTCTTTGTACCTATTTATATATTTATTATTTCCTTTACTACTTGATTAAAATGTCCTCATTGGGTCCTGTTTAGCTGTCCCACTGGAATGCAGAAGATTAGAATGAATCTAACCAAAGCAGATTTCTGATCATAAAAACCATATGTAGTTTTGGCTTTAATGAAATTAATTATAAACAATTTCATTTTCCTTTTCAGGACAGGATGGTTTTGGAGTAATCCTCACAACTGCTATCTCAATAACTGATTAATATGAGGAATTTTTTCTAATCCACATTCTATTGTTTGCCACTGAAGAGTGCCATGTTCACGTATAAACATGAAATACCTCCTTCATTGGCCATAGAAATGACATTATAGCCACACCTGAAGGAAGTATTCTCTTTTTCATGTCAAATCCTACCTCAAATATTAATTAATGTTGCATTCTTCACATTTATTTTGCCACTTAAGTTTATATTTTAGCTTTTGGAAAGTCTTCAATAGAAATTTTGTTGTTGTTTTGCCTTATGCATTAGGTTTTATTTCCACTAAGGTTCTATTAACAGGAGGCAAGCTGTTGAATGGCTTTAGAAGTAGCTTTGTGAAAGATAACTTTTCAGCTGAGAGAAATCTCCCTGGGGATATCAGAGACACAGAAACTTTAATAGTATTTTGTTTTCCTCAGCACATCCCCAGATTTTAACTTGTCTGAATTTAATGCACTGGAAACAGGCCTATGTTGTCTTAGCTAAAATCTCTTCTTGTATCTAGAAAATCTACCACAAAAATACTAGTTACTGAATATATTTATATATGAGGAGAAAATACTAAAACAATGAACACAGGATACAATCACAGTATAATCGGCAAAGCAGTGGCTCTTGCTCCTTGAGGGCAAATAATATCTCATGGATATTTCCCAACATCTATCTTCTCCCGTTAGTTTGTCTTTGCAGATCAGATTCTATTACCACACATAGTCTGTTCAAAATGATATACAGTATTACTCAATTTATCTTCTCTTAAATGCTAATGCATTGGCAAAATGCTGTAATAGCCCTTATTACATCTATTTATGAAAATATGCCATTCAAGGAAAAGTTAATTTAAATCATCTTGTATTCTAAAATTTCAGTAACAGTAATCATGGATGGTCAGCAACAACAATTTATGCTGTAAATGTTTTTAGACTTTTTCTGTACCAAACCAGTTCGCTACATCAATGCTCATGTAAATTACACATTCTCTGGAAGTTTCTACAATACAGATTGAAAAAATGTTATGTTTTAAAATTTCTTTTTCAGTGCTATTAGACTTTAAGTAAATCTTCAAAATGGGGTGCAATTTGGGCGCAGATATAAATCAACACACATAAATAATATGCTTAATTTGCTATACCATTTGATATTAAAGACATCCTACTTAGCCCGTGGGGGAAAAAAAGTACTATTTTTCATTTAATCTGTTTTTTGAAGCAAAAATGTACTTAAAGTTTCTGCTTTTGAGAATATATTAATTGAATTTTAACTACATGATATATGTAAGACACTTTTAAAACAGAAAACATAACAATCCATATTTCTCTACTCAAGTCACTCAGTCTTTTGAGGGTGACAGTATAACCACATGCAACATAAGACAGCTTTGATGTACTATATTTTGAGAACCATACAACTTTCACGCAAGATAGCTGACTGCGCACATACAAGGTCCTGTCCTCCATTTTCAATTTAAATAATTCACTGATATATTCATACAATGGACTACTACATTGCAGTTTTAAAAAGAAAGATAAAAACTGTTGATAGATGCACCAGAAAGGATAAAGCTCACAAGCATTATTTGAATGGAAGAAGCTAGTCACCAAAAAATAACACAAACTATGATTTTACGTATACAAAATTCATGAACGGACAAAACTAATCTATAGTAATAAAAGTCAGAATATAGGTTACCTCACTGGTGGGAGTGAAGAAAGGTAGTTAATGACATGGAAGTAGCAGAAGAGAACATTATAGAGTGATGGAGTTCTATAAGCTTATGCATATGCAAAAATGCCCTGAGGTTTAAATTAATGGCTTGTGTATTTACAACCAGTATACTTTCTGCCCTTTACTATATGTATATGTGTTAAGCTTCAATTAAGGGGTTAAGAAAAGTAAAGTTTTATACAATACAATAAAGCTGTGATGGAAGAGCGTGTTAGCCTAAATCATACTACTTTATATTTGAAGAGGTTTCTGCAAGACATAAAGAGGATACTATTGAGTTGATGAATAAATTAGAGCAGAAGTAGTTGCCATCCAGAATATGCACAAAATAAATGTATGCTATACCTGAAATGGAAGCTATTCAAGACAGAGTTCTAACTGTAAGTTAGTTGTAAGTGCCGTTTTTCTAATGGAAATATCAGTCACACTTCAGTCCTTCTTCCTGTATTTTCCTCTCTGACAGAGGTGGGGCTCTGTCCTCAGGAAAAAAAAAAAAAAAAAACATAGAGGAATATAGACAATAAAAGATCCAATTTTTTCTATTTTGACTTTCAAAAGTGATGATTCAGAAATAAGAAAAGGTCTCAAAGAATGCTTGACTTATCACAAATAATGTTCTCTTGCCCAGAATATATGAAAGAAAAGGAGAGAGTAGAAAGGAAAGGAAAGAGAACTGAAATGTCATTGGGATTCCTGAGAAAGCACGCCATGCCCCCCTACGCCACAGAGAAAGTCCCCAAGTATATGGAAAAACTGTTTCACCTAGGAGAACTGATGTAAGTCTCAGACCCAGCATAAGTGTAAGGGACAACAAAGTACCAGTGTGGCAGAGTGCACAGCAAAAAAGTAGGGGGATGGACTGAAGGTAGAGTTAGTGTCCTCTGTTCCTATCAGGGTAATGAAAGCCACAGGAGAGAGAGCCAATGGACCTAAAGACTACTCCAAGTTAAGACAAGGTGGAAATAGCAGACACATGCATGAATTAACGACTGAATACCAGTTGGGAATTACGATATTTAACTACATGCCAGCGTAGATAAATGAAAACAACAGCACGTATGCCAACCCCGTCCAAATGCCACAGTGGTATGCAACTCCGTAAGTTATCATTTACAACCACTGGGAAAGAGAGGATATCCTGCAATGATGAAGAAATAGAAATAGACATTGAATCTGATTAGAACAAAATAAAGAAGTTATATTTCTCATGTGCCTAAATTTGTGACCAGAGAGTCATACTTGTTCTACTAAAGATTCCCAGATAAATAAGAAAAATATGTTAGAAAATGAGAAAAATACTTCAGAAAAAACTAAAGACATAAATTGAGAATAACAAAGTCAGGAATATAAGAAAATACTAATAACAATTCAATTGGTATTTTAAAAAGCATTGAAAAAATATTCTTTTAATAATGCAAAAATAGTTTTCAAAGAAATACCTGAACATTCAGAGTCTAGGGTATTTAAATATCAAGCATGAAATATTCCATAGATATAGACTGGAATAGCACTATCCAATAGACCTTTCTGTAATGATGGAACAGCCCTAGATCTGTGCTGTCCAATATGGTAACCCTTAGCCACAGTGGCTATAAAGCATTTAAAAACTGATTTTATAACTAATTTTAATTAAGTTAATGTAAATTTCAATAGTTACGTATGACTAAGGGCTATTGTTTTGGACAGTGAAGGAATAGAAAATAAATCTGAGATCTAGAATATAGAATGAGATGAAAATATAAAATACATGAAAGAAACAAGAAACAGAAAGCATGTATTGAATGCTTTCAGTATTCATCTAATGAGAGTTACATAAAGTGAAAGTGAAAAAATGTATAAGAGAAAATAAAGCATAAAATGAACCAGAAAAGAGAGACACTGATTATTAAGCAGTGATAGCCCTTTAATAAAAGTTCTTAACAACAAAAAAGGTGGGGCTCATACTTTCGTATGTTTTTAAAAATTATCAGAACACTAAAGATACACAAGAATGGCTAAAATTCTAAGAAAAAAATCAGATTGACTACAATTGAATGAAAATAAGACCATTGTCATATTTCTCAACTGTAACACTTTCTCCCAGAACACCAAGCAGCAATGGATTCAAACAAATGAAAGAAAACAAGCAAGAAAGAAAGCAACATAACAAAACAAAAAGCATTCTGAATTCTATATACCCAGACATCTTATAAATGAATCATGGGCATAATAAAGGATTTTCCAAACCAGCAGGAATTCAAAGTTGACCTGCTACGAACTCCTTTTGAAACAATTACCTCAGAACATATTCTAACAGGCTTTGGAAGGGATATGGAAAGGAGGAGGCTATGAGGCTACTCTTCAATCATTTCATTACCATATCTGGAAGACAATTTTGAGAATAAAAGAAGGCAGATGATCTGGTCACACTGTGTTGTAAACGTGTAAATAAGAGACTTTATGGTAAATAAACTAATGGTACTTACTAGCAGAAAAGTCCTAATCTCAGGAATCTTTTGAGTAAAATAATCCTAGTTAGTATTGTTTATGGTAAAGAAACCTTGAGTCTGTGAATTTGTAAGAAATGGCTCCCTGGAAAAATATCACATATATTTTCTAACTCCGTGAATGTAAAATGAAAGAATACTTGTTACTTAAAACAGATGAGAAAGAGATTTAGGGTTTGCCCATTAAGTTAAAAAATTTATTGCATATGGATATTAAGTTATTCCAGCACAATTTTTTAAACGACTATCACTTTTTCCATTTATTTGCCTCTGCACTTTGGCAAACGTCAATTAACTGTATATGTGTGAGTCTGTTTCTGAACTCTTATTTCAGTTACACTCTATATGCCTAATCATGGGCCAATTCCATACTGCGTTATTATCTCTAGCTTTGTAAAAAGTCTTGAAATAAGGAAGCATGTGAATGTCAAGTTTGTTTTTCTAGGCAAAATAATTTTGGTTATTCTTGTTCACTTGTCATTCCATATAAATTGTATAATCTCTTGTGCATTTCTATGACAAATATTGCCATGACATTGATTTGGATTGTATTTCTTTAGATCAATTTGGAATTTGGACATATTTGGTATCTTAACACTACTGAGTCTTTCAATACATGAAAGAATATATGTCTCTCCATTTACTTCAGCCTTTTCGATTTCTTTCTTCACTGTTTTGCAGCCTTTACCATACATATTTTTTAAATATTTTGTTAGATTTATGCCTAAGTAGCTCATGTTTTTCCACTGCTACCATCAATGGTGGTATTCCCATTTCTTATTATTCATTGCCAGTACCTAAAAATACCATTAAATTTTTAAATTGTGATCTTGTATCTTCGGTAACTTTGTTTTGTAGATTCTTTGAAATCTTCTTCAAATACAATCATGTTGAAAGTGAATAATAACCATTTCACATTTTTTTTTTCTATTTGTATAGGTACTTCTTTTTCTTTTCTTATTACACTGCCTAGTACCTCCAGTACGATGTTGAATATGAGTGGCAAGTACATTTATTTTTTACCTTAGAGTGAGTGTTCAGTCTTTTATCAGTAAGTATGATGTTAGCTGTTAAGTTTTCTGTAGCCATTTCTTATCATGTTGGGTAAATTCCATTCTATCTAAAATGTACAGAGTTTATCATGAATGGATATTGAATTTTATAAAATTATTTTTCTATATCTACAGAGAATATCTTTTTTTCCCTTTTTAATGTATGTAGGGTCTGCAACAATGTCCTCTTTTTAATTCATGATGTAATAATTTATGTCTTCTTCCTTGTTGGTGAGTCTGATCACAGGCTTTGGGTTTCATTGACTTTTCTCTGCTCTTCCGTTTCCAATTTTATTTATGTTCTTTATTATTACTTTGCACCTGCTTACTTTGGTTTTAATTTACTTTTTTTCAAGTTTCTTAAGGAGAAATTTTAAATCACTGATTTAAAATTTTTTTCATATAAACATGAAATGCTACTTTCTCTTTAAATTTTGCTTTATTTGCATCCCACAAATTTTGCAAGATAGAGAAATTATTTTCTTTTATTAAATTCGAAGTATTTTCAGATGTCCCCTCTGATTTTCTCTTTGACCTGTAAGTTATTAGGTTGGTGCAAAAATAATTGTTTTTTGCCATTTAAAGTGATATTTAGATGTTTTTTCATCAGTGAAAAATATCTGGTAATTATTTCAGATATCTGTTTGTGATTTCTATTTTAATTCCATTATGATCAAAGAATATACTATGTACATTTTTTAACTGTATTGAGATCTGAATTATGGCCAGAACCATGATTCCATATATACATGAGTCCATGTATATAGACTATACAATATGTTCCATATGCACTTGAAAATTATGTATATTCTGCTTATATTTAGTGTTCAATAAAAGTCGATTTGGTTGGTGAAGGCTTTGGTAATATTATTTACATCTGCCAATTCCTTATTGATTTCTAGTCAATCAATTGCTATCCAATCAATTACTTTGGGTTCTCTGAAGTTATTGGATCCGTAGTTTGATAAATTATTTTTTAAAGTTTCATAACCACTACCTCTTCAAATATTTGTCCTGCCTCACGTTCTTTCTCTGTTTTCTCTAGGATTTCAAGGACACATATATCACACGATGATATTTTCTTATGGCACATGTGTGTTTCATTTCCCCTTTGACAGTTTAGGTAATTACTATTAACTCACTTTCACTTCCTCTATCACTTTCCTCAGCTGTATCAAGTCTGCTGGTGAGCCCACCAAAGGCATTCTCCATATTTCTTATCAAAGTTCTCATTTCTGGCACTTTCTTTTTGTTGTTGTTGTTTGTTTTTGTTTTTTGAGACGGAGTCTAGCTCTGTCACCCAGGCTGGAGTGCAGTGGCCGGATCTCAGCTCACTGCAAGCTCCGCCTCCCAGGTCCACGCCATTCTCCTGCCTCAGCCTCCAGAGTGGCTGGTACTACATGTGCCCGCCGCTAGGCCTGGCTAATGTTTTGTATTTTGTTTAGTAGAGACGGGATTCCACCGTGTTAGCCAGGATGGTCTCGATCTCCTAACCTCATGATCCGCCCGCCTCGGCCTCCCAAAGTGCTGAGATTATAGGCCTGAACCACCAGCGCCCGGCCTCTTTAACCTATTAACCATAGTTATTTTCAATTACCTGTCTGATTGTTACAACATCTGGATCATCCGTAAGTCTTGTTCAGTTGATTGCTTTGCTTCTTGACAGTAAGGGTGGTTTTCTTTTGTTTTTCACTGGATTTTTGTGTCAATTTTTTTAATTGATACCCGGACATAGCATTCAGAGTGGTAGAGACTGATAAAAGTAGCATTTATGCAATAGGTAAATGTCATTTTTTTCTAGTAGGTTATTATTGTGGGAAATTGAGCAAATTTAACTCAAGAGTTGAGCCCAGTTTGGATTTTGTTGTTGCAATATTTAGTTTTGTTCACCACTGTCTTTAAATTCCTGTTTGTTCTTAGGTTGGAGATAGTTTGCTGGTGGGTTTTCACAATGTTTCTGCTCCACTCATTAGGGCTTCCCTGTGCAACTGTCCCTCAAAGGGAAACTCTCTAGTCCTCTCCAGTGTTAATCTGTTGCTTCTGTCTTGGAGGTTAAGGTGTCATGGTTGTGGACGAGGTTCTCTGCCATCCTGATTCAGCCTCAGTTTAAGCAATCATTGTCTCCCTGAGACTCAGAATATGGATTTTTCCCAGTGATCTCGTTCCAACCTCAGTGGAAGGAGAACTTTAATGGTCTGGGTTCTTCTGAGCACATTTCTTGCTCCTACCTATGGATAAAGCATTTCTTTCTTTTTTTTTTCCTCCTTCCCCTACCTACAATGAAGACATCTTCTCCTTGCACTGGGCCAAGAGCTTTCTGCTATTCCCTAGCATCTTATAAGTCTTTTTTTCCTTATGTGAGAAAAAACCAAAGAGGGGTTCCTGTGTTTCCCACAGTGATGGATGTACCTCTTCTTCAGGCTGCATCTCCAAAGTAGTCTATATCAGTACCTGCCCTGCCAACAAACTTTTTTCATCAGCACACACTGAGGTCTGTGGAGAAAAGCCTGCAACTGGCTGACTTCACAGGTTCCATACTCTTACAGTATCAGACAAGCAGTCTTTGAAAATTAATTAAAAGTCACTGTGAATTCTTTTTATTCACTTGTATGGTGGTCTTCTCTTCCTCTTGTGCTCTTACACAGATTAATCCATGCTTGTTCTCTGTCTGCAGAGGCACCTGTCTTTCCTCAGATTCCAGGCTACTTGTTGTCCTGCAACATTAGCTCTCCAATAGGTTCCAGACAAATTAGGATTTTGAGCACCATCCATCTTTTTCTTGCTATAAGGCAGATGGGTACACCTTCTAGATGTCTACATTCTTAGGCAGAAGTCACAAGACCTAGGATTTGTGTTGTTATTGTGGGCAGGCATTAAAGACAATCACTTTAATTTTTCCTGTAAGCTTCCAGATATGTCCACACAAGAAACCATGCAGATGTGCGCTTCACTGTTCATTTATTTAGGACCCATTTGCCAGATCATACAGTAGGACCTTCGGTTAAAGTGCAATAGTCTGTAAGTATCCAAACACTCCCCTGTGAACGTCTAACAATTCTTCCCCTGCTAATTCCACTGCTATTGCCCTTGTGCAAACCCGAACTTGCTTTCTTCTTCAAGGCTTTACACAACAGCCCTGTTGCCCTTATTCTGTATTCTCACTCTGTAGGACCCTTTCAGTGGACTAAGAAGCCACCTTTCCCATGACTGGGAGAAAATCGTAAGACCCAGACTACACAGTATCCTTAGTGGGCTCTATTTTTGGTTCTATAGTCAGTGAAGCAACTGCTAATATAAACAGTAGGCTCCCCTGATGTTATCCTCTTAGCATCTTTCTAATATACTGTCTCTACTTTGTGAACAAGATTTGCTATGCTGCACTCTTCCTATTTGAAGGTCTCCCTGCTATCACCCATGGCCAATCAGTATTTCTGTCCTCAGAATTTTCTGATGCTCTTCAGTCATGGGAGTGGTTTGAACTAACCCTCAGTAACAATCTCACTTTTCTCTCTTAACTGGTATATGCTAAACAACTCAGCAGTTTTAGCCAAACTTCAAGAGAACTCACTGGACTATTCAATTTCTGCAAATTCCTACAATCTGCACATGTACTGGTCACAATAACTTCAAATATTATCTGAGTAGATGGATCATAAGTGTCCAGTGAAAATGTCTCTGCCAACACCCTTGGTATACCTTTAACACTTGTTTCTGCAAAAGCCCCACTCGGATTCAGATTTAGTTTTAGTGACATTATGGTTCATTCAACCAAAACCCCAAAACTCCTGCTAGTCTCTTAAGTTTCTTGCCTATTTTCAGTATATGGGAGAACCAGTAATTTCTTTCTCAAAGTAGAAGAACTATCTCTGGTTTCTCCAGTCTATATAAATTCCTCAGAATTTCATCGTTGGACTGGACCTTAAATTTTAGCAGGATTTATCAGCCAGCCTCTGTTTTTCATTTAGGTGCCTCTCATCTTTAGCTCAACCTGATCTTTCTCTGAAGAGGCAATTCTCATACTGTCAGTGTAGCAAACTGACTTTCTATTAGTGATTTTTAACTCCAAATCCTTCATGAGAATATGACAAAAGGCTACTAAATTTTAAAATCCCCATATCAATGCATGAAATAAATACTGATTCACTTTCTATAAGAATGCAAATTGTGACTGGCTGAATTCCAAAATTGGAATGGCTATAATAGTGCTAAATTAAATTAAATTTGGCCTGAAGAACCTTCATACATTGAGTCCCTAAGGAATGAACTGCAACCTGAGTAAGAGTTTATTTTTATAACAGATAGTTGAGTTTCAGCCAATCACAGCCACTGAGCTCCAGACAAGCACAGGCTGCCAACATATCAGACCATGTCCATATAGGGCCAACGCCTCATCACAGCATGCAAATTAGGCAAACACTCAACTGTAACCAATAAATCTGTTTCTGTATGTTACTTCCTTTCCCTCTCTATAAAAACTACTTGCCACCTGGCTGGACGAAGTTCCCTGAACCTCCCCTGGTTCTGAGTGCTGTCCAATTTGTGAATCACTCTCTGCTCAATTAAAGTCTATGAAATTTAATTTGTCTATAAAGTTTTTCTTAACGATAGCATACCACCCCCATGATCTGAGGCACTTCCTTTATAGTTAGTACAATACCAGTTACAATGAAGGTAATCAGAAATACCAACTTGTTTAATCCTTGATACTGTTCACCTCGAGGATTCATCTGTCTTATGTACTGACCAGACAAGACTTTGGAAAAGAGAGTTAGGGGAACCAAAACGTCTACTTCAACCATTTCCTTAATCAGAACAACAATCTCTCATTACCTCAAGAGAGTTTGTATTTATTGTATACCACCAAAGTTGTCTCCAGTCACATTTTCCCATTAGCAAACGTACCCTTACCCTGCTTTCAGAGCATCTTCTGTATGCCACACAGGGATTACTGGACATCTAGTTCCGTATCTGGTGACCCTAAGAAGTTTGCATACCACCTGCAGATCACTTCACCAAGCCACTGCAAAAAGCCCAAAGCTTTGTTTTTGTTTTACACTGTAAGGGATATTCTAATTTTATGGACTTTTGAATTTTAATTCTTAGACATTACCTTTATTATTATTTTCTGTCTAGAACTTCTATATCTGGATATTTGCACTTCTGTGGATATTTCTCAGCTGTTCAATCATATTTGTTTCCTTCTAAGAATGTACTGGTATCCCACCTTACAACTGATGAATTCTTTCTTCAGCTATATTTATTCTCATATGCAATCTATCTATTATGTTTTTTATTCAGCTGTTAACTTCTTTGCCTCTAGTGTTTCTATTTGATTATTTTTCATTATATCTTATTTTTGTTTCCTATTGATAATACCTTCCCCTGTATCTTGTTGCATATTTTGTCTATTTCAAATTCTGACTCTTCAATTTTAATACATCTGCTGATATGTTGTCCAATTTACAGTTTTTAATTTAAGGAAGATATATTCCTGAAATTTTTAATTTAAATAAATTATATCTTAGTATTTTGGCATTTAATAATAGTATTAATTTGGCTTATCCCTGACGAGATAGATATGTTGCCTGTTAATATGAACTGGGGAAGGGCAGAAGAACGAACCTAGGTCAATCCTTACAGGTCCAATGTTTATGAAGGGATGGGCTTTCAGGTGAAGAACTCAAGTTACCACAAACCAGAATTACCCACTCTTGTTTGGTTTCACCGCACCAAGTAACTTTTCAAGTCAAACTTGCTACCTTCAAACAGCAAGGAAAAGGAAGACTTCTTAAATTGTCATCCATCAGCCCTGGAAGTTTGGAGGAAACTGAATGAAAGAGAGAAAGTCAAGGCTGGTGAGTCCTCATCCATTAGCTTTCCTCAATTCTCCACCCTGTCAGGGATTTTGCATTGCCTTGATTTTATCCCTATTGGCACCTCCAGCAGAAGGATGGGCCGTTGGAAGTATTGGCCTTCAAAGGTTTGGGCAACCATTGCCAAATCCCGCAACAAACAAGAAGGCAAGGGGGAAGCCAAGACACTATTTCAACTGCTCTTTTCTAATTTATGCTTTAACAGCTGAGCCAAAGCCTTTTGCTGTCAGCTACAGGCACCTACCTGCCTTGCCACATACCAGTTCAATGTAGCCGTCTTTCTTTTCTAAGGATTTCTCACATTTTTATGAGTCTGCATCGAGTTTTCCTTCTCCCCCACAGTTTCCCTCGGGTTGATTTGCTGGAGAGCAGCAGCAGCTTGTGCTAATTTGCAGTCTTGGCATAAATTGGAAACTCTCCTCCAAGTGGGTTTATGAACAGGAAACAGAAGACAACACTGCCGTAATAGACTCAAAGTAGACTATTGAATAGTCTTCTGAGATATATAAGATCCAAATTCTGGAAGAAACCTCAAACATCTAATTCTACATGTGACTATCCTGCTGGAGTACTTAACTGTTAATTCCTTTAACAATATGGTCTCAAGTGAATGGACTAGATAGACAATTTTAAAGTGCAGAATAAATTAAAGAAAAGTTTTATAGTTTAAAGTTTAAATTACTTTAAATTTTGACTTAAAACTTGACTTAAAATTATTTTTGTTTTAGTAAAGAATGAAAAACAAATTTGAGAAATCTTCAAACTGCTTTCCACAGTGGCTGAACTAATTTACATAGCCACCTGCAGTGGAAAAGTATTCCCTTTTCTCAACACCCTTACCAGCATCTTTTTTTTTTTTTTTTAACTTTTTAATAACAGACATTCTGACTGGTGTGAGACAGTATCTCACTGTGGTTTTGATTTGTATTTCTCTGATGATTAGTGATGATGAGTATGTTTTCATGTCTGTTGGTCACTTGTGTGTCTTCTTTTGAGAAGTGTGTGTCCATGTTCTTTGCCTATTTTTTAATGGAATTACTTGTTTCTTGCTTGTTGAATTGAGTTCCTTATAGATTGTGGATATTAGGCCTTTGCTATATGCAGAGTTTGTAAATATTTTTCCCTATGGTGTAGGTTGTCTGTTTATCAATACTTTGTTTCTTTTACCGTGTAGAAGCTCTTTAGGTCTTACTTGTCAATTTTTGGTTTTGTTGCAATTGCTTCTGGGGACTTTGCCAAAAATTCTTTGCCAAGGACAATGTTGAGAAGGGTATTTCCGAGGCTTTCTTCTAGAAGTTTAAGAGTTCCAGGTCTTACATTTAAATCTTAAATCCATCTTGAGTTAATATCTGTATAAAGTGAGCTACCATTTGACCCAGTAATCCCATTGTTTTGTATAACCCCAAATGAAAAGAAATTATTATACCAAAAGACACAGGCACTCATATGTTCATCTCTGTGCTAATCACAATAGCAAAGACATGGAATCAACCTAGATGCCCATCAATGGTGGACTGAATTTTTAAAATGTAGTATATATACACTATGGACTACAACATAGCCATAGAAAAGAAGGAAATCCTGTCCTCTGCAGCAGAATGGAGCTGGAGGTCATAATCATAAGCGAATTATCACAGAAACAGAAACCCACATATGGCATGTTTTCACTTATAAGTGGGAGCTAAACATTGAGCATACACGAACAGAAACATAGGAACAATAGACACAGCAGATTACTAGAGAGGGGAGGGAGAGAGGGGGACACGGGTTGATAAAACTATTTGGGTATTATGCTCACTACCTGGGTACAATATACCTATGTAAGAAAGCTAAACACGTACCTCCATATCTAAAATAAAAGTTGAATTTCATAAAAATAGCAATAAAATATGTTACAAAAGAAAAAATAGATTTAAATACTGTTAAACCTTAAACTACAGATAAATTGCAAAGTTCTAGGTAAAGTGTCTAAATCCCTACTTTTAGCTGGGACATCTATTTGAGGAAACCTGTATCCAGCTCTTCAAATATAATTTGCATTGTGGTTGCTGGAATTCACAATTTTGAGGCAATCATCACGTAATGCTGCTGGCATTGGTCGTGAAAATAAATCAAAGCATATTTAAGCCTATATTTCTGAAGCATGTTAACTATCCTAATACCAATCTCCTAATGTCCTCATGACAGGAATATTTTATTTTTACATTTTGGTTTCTCTTATATTCCCAGATATAGAGCCCACATTAAATGAAAGCTAACTAAACAACTATTTGGGAGTTACTAGAACCTACTCTTTTCCAACCATCTCTCTAACTGGACTACCTTTGTTCCTCAAATTCCACCACAGTAAGTCTTTTAAAGTTAATCACGATTGCTCTTCATTAAAATGCAAGAAACCCTAGAAAGAAAGATATTTTTACCTACTGGTATATAATTGTGTATTATTTTATCAGATTCTTGGTATGGTATTGACTGTACTATAGTCAATGAATTACTACTGAATACCCGGATTTAAAGCAGGCTTCAGAAGACACTGAGGAACATAGATCAGAGAGCTGGTGAAAAGTTTTAGGACACCAGGTGGGACATGGAAGCTAGCAGCACCTTTAGGCCATTTGCCAAAGTGGGGAAAGGAGAAAATATTTTAAAGCAGGTGGGCGTATGCTGATGTAACCACCTTCTTCACACTTTCATTTAGAGCCACTGTGCCCAAGAGACTGAAAATACTTGCAAAATTATTACACATATCTCAAAGTAAGGGCTATAAATTGTGATGCAACAAAAGATCTGACTTTCCCAGAACGACCACCCAGCTTGCTTACACCTCCCTGCACAGCAATACACACAGGTTCCAATTTGAGGCCCCGTTTAGAAATTTCTCACCTGTCCAAAGGAAATTCACCTGAACCCTCCTCTCTACTCCACCTAAAATGGATGAATCATCCTTCTTTCTGGTTGTGGAATGAATGAATGAATTCATTTCTCAGAAAAGACAGTTAATACTGAGATGATGGAGGAAATGTTGGCAGATATTCTTATATGGACAACTTTTCCTCATCTCTAAAATCCTACTATGCCTAAAGCCAATGTTCAAGTTACACTTATTTTAAATTGTTTTGCAATATTTAGATACCTAAGTCAGAAAAGCCAAAGGAATTCCCAAGAAGGGCTTTCCTTTGCAATTATAACTCCTCTAATCCTATCCCAAATTCTCAGCTATCTTCAAAACAAAGCCAGTGGATTTCTGGGCATAATTAACATCCAGACTAGACCATTCTTAACTGGCTTCTCATCTGTAACACAAAACTAATGTCAGGAAATGCAACTATACCTATCGTTAGCTGCATTACATATTTCAAAAGAGAAAAAGATATTCCATTGAATGAATACATCTTTGGGTCAATGTCTTTTTACTTTTTCAAATATTTCCTTATTTGAATTCCTTTGGGTCAATGTCATTTCGCATTAGAACCCCAAATTCAAATTCCTTTTTGAGATTCAAAACAACAACGAGTTGTTGGTTTCACAATAGTTCTGCAAATGACTGAAAGTTCTTATAAATCCCTGAAGGAACAAAAAACCATGATAGTTTTTATCTACCTAACATTTTGAGTTTTGATCCTTTGGTTTTAGTTTGATATGCTAATATTTTATGCAAGTAATTAATAATAATAATTTTAATAAACTCAGAACATCTGTAGAAGGTACAATTTAGGCAACTACTAAATTATGCCCTTTTTTCCTGGACTCATTCATAGTTTTAAAACAAGTTAGTGGCCATTAAACATAATATATTTCCATTTTAAAGAAATTATTTAAATTCCACAAAATATTTCATGCGTGCATGAAAATTTGAACATGTAAAACAAAAACAAAAATATTAGAACTTGCAGTTAGCAGTCTGTTTCAATGTTCTAGTTCAATTTCTATTTTTTCATCTATCCTATAACTATCTTGATTATATTATTAAATGAATATGTTGGGGTTTATAAGGTGAAATTAATTCCAATCTAGCAATTTCTAAATTCATAATTTTATAAGGCCTACTATGTAAAAATAAATACAAACAGATCTCTTTGCTGATTTTATAACTAAGGAAATGTGAATTGAATAATTAGGATATAAAAATACGTTATACTACAGTTGTCTGAGAAATGGCTACCAAAAACAAGATTCATTTTCCTGTAAATGCAAAAATTCACTAAGCTGTTCGTCAAATAGTTTTTCTCTTCTACATTTTTCCTTGTACTATCTCCACTAAAAGAAGCCTAATATATTTATGATTGAGGCCATGTCTTTATTGGAAATAGTGAAAATAAGATAATATATTCAATATTGGTTCACTTAAGGTAAGCCTAAACTACAGGAGATAAAGAATGCCATTAGCCAAATAGAAACTGTCTTAAAGATATAACATCCAAGAAGATGATGACAACAGCATAATATGAAACTCCAATTAGTTAGCAACCTGCTTTGGTGATAAGACTTGAGCTCATAAGGGTATGCATCCCAATAAAATAATTCAAAATGTGGAAGAAAAAACAGAGTGTGACATCAGATAATTGCTGAAATTACTTCTATTTGAATGCTTTTTTTCTGACCCAGAGAGGTACAATTTATCATGAAATGAATGGAATAATATTTGACAATAAGAGGAACCACTAAGAATAAATTAGGCTAGATTGCTGTGATACAGTGTTTTGCTTAATTGAATTGGCTACAAGTTTCTTTGCTAAATTCAAGTTGTTTCCTATACTGCTTAACCTGCCAAATTCATGTTTTTTGTTTTTCTTTTTTGAGACAGAGTCTCGCTCTGTCGCCCAGGCTGGAGTTCAGTGGCCTGTCTCGGCTCACTGTATCCTCCGCCTCCCGGGTTCACGCCATTCTCCTGCCTCAGCCTCCCAAGTAGCTGGGACTACAGGTACCTGCCACCACGCCCAGCTAACTTTTTGTATTTTTAGTAGAGATAGGGTTTTACCATGTTAGCTTATGTTTTGATTTAAAATGCAGTAATGAAAAGAAAAAAATACACTGGCATTGTTTTATATGGCAAAGTTATTTTTAGATATTAATATATTGTACAAACAAATTGATTGTACTCATTCTCGTTGACCTTAAAATTCTGTGATTCTGCTATTTTCCTAAAGAATATGAAGATGCAGTATGAATGTTAGTGTAAAAAAATCTTACAAAGGTATACCTGGCTTTGATGACCCGTCATTACACAGGAAGATCCCTGCTGCTACTGGCGCTGAATTCTCAGTCGGGGCGCCTGTAGTCCCAGCTACTCGGGAGGCTGAGGCAAGAGAATGGCGTGAACCCGGGAGGCGGAGCTTGCAGTGAGCTGAGATCCGGTCACTGCACTCCAGCCTGGGCGGCAGAGCGAGACTCCATCTCAAAAAAAAAAAAAAAAAAAAAAAAAAAAAAAAAAAAGCTGCTCCATAGTCACGGAAACATTTGTTAATTTGTGAATCCATACCCCTTCACTCTAGCTTGACCACATACTAGGTTGCCTCTTTAATGCCAGGTTCCACCCTTTGACTTGAATTAACCAGTGAAATGTAAACAGAAGTTACAGGAGCCGCTTCCACGCACCAGGTGCAAATCTTGTCTCATTTTCTTCTACCTCTTTCCTCCCCGGCACTGCCACACGTGAAGTTGCTCATTGCCTGGGTTCTGGACTGAAGATCTTATCCAGATGAGCACCAGCAAGTCTCAGACATATAGTCTGAACAAGAAACTATTGTTGATCTTTTTTAAGTTTTCTGTTACTGCAGCATAATTAAGCCTTAGATCACTAATAAAATGTGTATTTAGAAGACTGGAAGAAATATATTTTATCAAACATATTTATATCAAAATGTAAACAGTAACTGATATGCTGGAGAATGCGGGATCAAGGTAATATTTTCACTTTTTCTTTTTCCGCATTTAAGGAAAAGTATCTATTTAAATTTTGGAATCAAAATAATGTTTTATATGTTCTCAATTATTTGTAGGAGCTAAAAATTAAAACAATGGAACCCATGAAGATAGAGAGTAAGTAGAAGGATGGTTACCAGAGACTGGGAAGTGTAGTGGGGTTGGGGGAGAAAGTGGGGATGGTTAATAGGTACAAAAATCATTAGAAAGAATGATTAAGAACTAGTATCTGATAGCACAACAGGGTGACTATAGTCAATAATAATTTAATTGTACATTTTTAAATAAAAGAATATAATTGGATTGTTTGTCACAAAAGAAGAATGCTTGAGGGGAGGGATACTTCATTTACCCTAATGTGATTATTATGCATCGCATGCTTGTGTCAAAGTATCTCATGTACCCCATGAATATATAAAACAATGTACCCACTAAAATTCAAAATTAAAAAAATCCTTTATAAATATTATAAAATCAAATGCTTTGAATATATTCATATGCTGTTCTAATTCTATCCATTGCAGGCAGTTAAAAATTTACTGTGATAAATAATGCATCCTAATCTCCCTAAATGGGCAGATAGAATTACATACTTTTTACCTTCTAACTCTGGACGAATAGACTTGTCTACTGGCAATACGGTGGACAAAGAAAGAAGTGTGTAGAAACCCTGAAGCCCTTACTGCCCAATTCTTCATGGCACCAAGAGATATTCTCACAGTCTGCATCAAGATGGCTGGTGGCTGGTGATAGGTGTAACGCTAGTAAGTACTTCTGTGAAATTAGTTATTTGCTGGATGGAAAACTTCATTAGCAGGCCGGGCGCGGTGGCTCAAGCCTGTAATCCCAGCACTTTGGGAGGCCGAGATGGGCGGATCACGAGGTCAGGAGATCGAGACCATCCTGGCTAACACGGTGAAACCCCATCTCTACTAAAAAATACAAAAAAAATTAGCCGGGCGCGGTGGCGGGCGCCTGTAGTCCCAGCTACTCGGGAGGCTGAGGCAGGAGAATGGCGGGAACCTGGGAGGCGGAGCTTGCAGTGAGCTGAGATCCGGCCACTGCACTCCAGCCTGGGTGACAGAGCAAGACTCCGTCTCCAAAAAAAAAAAGAAAAGAAAACTTCATTAGCTTATTTTGAGGGAGAATCATCTTCAGAGTACCCTCTCAACTAGCAGGGTATGCCCTATAGGCGTTTGGGCCAGAAAGCTCATCCTTGAGTCGGTCCACCCCATTCCCTTCCCCTACATTTGCATTTCTGTTCCTTAAACTGCTTCCTGCTTCCATTCACGGAAGTAAGAGCCTCCTCCTCCCTCTAAAGATCACACCACCAGAAGCATCTCTCCCCTAACCGACTTTACTTTTTCCACTCCTAAACTTATTTTATTTTGTATTAGTTTGTCTTCATTAATAAAAGTTAGAAACTTTGAAACAAGAAAGCAAAAAGTATTTAGTGATTTTATAAAAATATATGCCACGTCTCAAGGAGTGATAGAAACTTAAACATTTTAAATGTTTACATTCTGCTCATTTCTCTCTTTATTGGAGCAAAATAATCATAACACTATTCTTTAAGATTACCCATAAATTCACCTCAAGAAAAACAGAAGATTTAAGCAAAGATTTAAGTAATGTTGTTTACTAAAATATTATTTGTAAAAGTTAACAATAAAGAGAAAAATTAACATCGATTACACTGTTATTTCCAACGAAGTAAGTATGTTGAAATAATTAAAACTTGTGATTTTTCAAAGAAGATTTGAGAAAATAATAAATACTTATGACATAATGTTAAATGGAAAATAATTTAAAAGTATGAATATATAACATAAATATTCCTATTTTAATTATTTCAATTAATTTAAAGAAAAAAATGGAAGGAAGCAACAAGCTTCTCAGGATCACATAATTAGGAATTACAAGATATTATTATTACCACAAAATACATAGGTTTTGTGTTTTTTGTATGCTTTCAAATTTTTCAACAAAATAAGACATCACTTTCACAACTATAGAGAAACAAAGGAATCTCTGCATGTACACAAATTCCACTTTTCAATAACTCAAACACTATTCAACCAACTTCTTAGTTGAATTAATAATACAGCATCAATACAGTATCCATTTTTAAATCTGCATAGTAAAAATAAAAATTAAAATTAAAACTATTTCTCAAATATTTTGAGGAATAAAGTTGGCTACTATGCTCTGTTATGCAGCAGAGGAAAAAAAAAAAAAAAAAAAAAAATCCTCAAGCTCTTTCCTGGCAGCACTGCAAAATCCCAACATTAATTAGGGGGAAGTGGCATACATTTTTACTCATAGTGCTCAGATTGTGTCCTAGAGATTCAAGCACTTGCCAAGAGCAAAACTGAAAGTTATTCACTGATAGGGAAACAACTCTGGCCTCCTGACTTCTAACTGGACCTTTTTCTTTGTAAAGGAAATCACATTTTAAGGTGTGCACATCATTTCACCTCGTGCCCGATATTTAGCCGTAAAGAATGGTTAAAATGTGAGACTGGACTTTACCTTTAAATCTCATTAACTTTAGTAGGGGGCAAATTTTTATTTTTTATTTATTTTATTTTTTTTTATTTATTTATTATTAATTTTTTTCTTTTTTTTTTTTTTAGATGTTGTCTTGCTCTGTCGCCCAGGCTGGAGTGCAGTGGCATGATCTTGGCTCACTGCAAGCTCCACCTCCTGGGTTCAAGTCATTCTCCTGCCTCAGCCTCCCGAGTAGCTGGGACTACAGGCGCACACCGGGACGCCGGGCTAATTTTTTTGTATTTCTAGTAGAGATGGGGGTTGGGGTTTCACCGTGTTAGCCAGGATGGTCTCGATTTCCTGACCTCGTGATCCGCCTGCCTCGGCCTCCCAAAGTGCTGAGATTACAGGCTTGAGCCACTGCGCCTGGCCTATTTTCATTTTTGATGACGGAGTCTGACTCTGTCCCCCAGTCTAGAGTGCAATGGGGTGATCTCAGCTCACTGCAAGCTCCGCCCCCCGGGTTCACGCCATTCTCCTGCCTCAGCCTCCCGGAGTAGCTGGGACTACAGGCACCCGCCACCAGGCCCCGCTAATTTTTTTTGTGTTTTCAGTAGAGACAGGGTTTCACCATGTTAGCCAGGATGGCGACTGGGCCTCCCAAAGTGCTGGGATTACAGGCGTGAGCCACCGGGCCCTGCCAGCAGTAGGGGGCAATTTTTTAAAGCTTTTCTTTGAATTTAAAATTAAACTTAACAGCCAGGTGCATACATTATTGTAAGAGACAAGTCGTTATTAAAAACGTATTTATTAGGCTCTTAAATGACCCGACTTTACTGTGGCTATACCAACTTTGACAGAACATTAGCTAAATCTTTCATGAAGTATTTGGGATAGCAGCCTTCATACCTGTTGATGTTACAAATTCTAAGATAGATTTAAAACAAAATAAATAAAAGAATAAAGCGTATATTTACAGAACCTTCAATTAATAATAGCTTCTTTCAGTAGAACTATTCCTCCTCAGAAGGCACAATCTTGAAATACTAAACATTTTTTATTCTTCTTTAAATTTTGGTATATTTAGTGGCTTCATTTTCTAATTTTGTTTTCTGTTGCTTCTATTTTTAGGTATTCATGTTTTCTGTATGCCCAACAGTAAAAATTGACAGCCTAAGCCCTGAACTTAGGCCCACACAGAATTTCCTATAAGATGCAAGCATCAACATTTATAACTGAAAATGTCAATTATACTTACATATCGTGTAAGTTAAATGTAAAATAAAAATAATAAAATATGTTGCAAAAGAAACAAAATAGATTTAAATACTGGTAAACTTTACAGATAAATTGCAAAGTTCTATGTAAAGTGTCTAAATCCCTACTTTTAGCTGGCACATCTATTTGAGAAAACCTGTCTCTAGCTCTTCAAATATAACTTGCATTGTGGTTGCTTGAATTCACAGTTTTGAATCTATCATCTTATAATGCTCCTGTCACTGGCAGTGAAAATAAAGCACATTTAAGCCTATGTTTTTGAAGCATATGAACTGTCCTAATGCCAATCTCCTAATAGCCTCACACCAGGAATATTTTATTTTTACATTTTGGTTTCACTTAAGAGTCGTGGATATAGAGCCCACGCTAAATGAAAGCTAACTAAACAACTATTTGGGAGTTCCTAGAACCTATTCTTTCCCAGCTCTCTCTCTAACTGGACTACCCTGGTTCCTCAAATTCTATCATGTTAGGTCTTTTTAAGTTAATCATCACTCTGCATTAAAACATCACTGAATTGTATTGTTTTTCTAGTGTTCATAATATGCTTTTATTATTTCTATCTATAATTCTGTCTCTGATAATTTCCCCTAATTCATTCTACATTGCTTTTTCCCCTTCCTGAGTCTTTCCTCAGATGTCCACATTACTCATTCCCCACATGAGTCAAGTGTTGACTCAGATATTCCTCCCTCAATGTGGCCTTCTTGAACTATCCTATTTAAAATTGCAACTGTCACTTTCCCCTTTATTTTGCACCATAGCAGTCATCATCATCTGACGTACTTCCTGGTTTCCTGTTTATTTTGAACTTTATTCATCTCTGCCTCCTCTAATTAAAGTTCCCTGGGAGCATGGTGTTTGGGCTATTATTTTTTATACTGTGACATACCCATCATATTGAAGAGGGCCCAGCACAGTGTAAGTGCTTTATAAATAATTGCCTAAATCAAGGAATGAATTCTCCATTTTGCTTATTTGTGTCTTCTCCCTTGTTATTTTCCTCCACTAGTCAATCCATGAATGTGTTCATTTTATTAATCTTTCAATAAACCAGCACTTAGGATTTGTTATTCACTGTTTAAAATTATTTGTATCTAATTTGTTGATTTCTTTCCTTCACCTCTGTCCATTTGGTAGGGAGGGAGATTTGTTCCTCCATTTTAGATTTTCCTTTTCCCAACCTTTTTGTTTTCATTCCCATTCTATCGTAAGTATGCAGCTTTGTCTCTTAAGAGCCTATGACAATAAATACTCTTAGCCTCATTCTTGAGTGTAATTTAGCTGGTCATTCATCACATTAAAAAAAAAAGTATAAACTATGTAACAGGTTTTTAAAATACCCTAGAAAACTGTGATCTGTGTTTTGATTCATTTTATTCATTATTTCTTTTTTCTTTTTCTGGTGAATGACTGTTCAAATAGTGGTACCCAGTGAGTTAACAGCTGTAATCAGACTTGCATTTACTGCTGCTTTTTAAAAATTGATTTAATGGGATTGAACTCATTTTACCACATTTGATTATTTAACTGTAGCTTTTCAGTCTATAGGTATAAAAGGTCAAACGCTAAATTTGAGTACTTTAAATGAGGAGTAATTGAGGTTGTTATATCAAGAAAAGATTTAATGGTTGGTGATGACATAGTATTTACATGACTAACGTTGATTTTTTACTTTAAGATTTATTCGCTAATCTCTACTGTATTGCCACAGGAGAGTTCTAGGGCTGAATATTATTCAGATGAAATGAAAACTTTGAACCTAATCAATTTTAAACTGTTCATTTGAATATCTGTTATAAACCATGTACATTCACTGCCATAGTTGTAATTAACTTAGCTTTATGCTGAGTTGTAAGCTTTTTTATTTAATCAAAATATACTCATTTTATGTTTGCATGATGAAGAATATAAAATCTGTCTGTTGACAGTGGAATTTTGCAAGTAAACTGTTATTTTGAAACTTTTAAGTACAGAGTAAAAAAAATATGTCTCACAGAAAGGCAGCCAATAAAGCTGCTTTCAGCATCAACATGAAAAGGCTTACGTGTTATTTATGTTAGCGATATTCATTATTGGATGCTGCTAAAAATCTATAGGGTTCATTTTCTTAATGTGACCGTTTATATTAACTGAATCCTTTTCTTAAAGAAGGTAGGATATGACCAAGGTATAGAAAGATGATTTTAGGTTCATATAGGAGCTTTTGGGGTCATGATTACAGCACTAAACTATCTGTTTTTCCTCTGGTTTTGAACCAAAGAAAATTATTTACTTTGTGTAATGATATGGTTAAGCATATGAAGTATAAAAGTGAATTAGTACAGAAAATTAAATCTAATGTGAGCCTGTTATGAACTAAATATTTGTTCTCCTCCCTTCAAATTCATATATTGAAACCTTAACTTCCAATGTGATGGCAGTGAGAGAGGGAGACGTTGGAGGTTATGAGGTCATAAGGGTAAAGTCCTCATGAATAGAATTAGTGCCTTGATAAAAGCAACCCCAGAGAGCTCTGTCGCTGTCTTTCTACCATGTCAGAATACAAGAATGTAGAAGTCTGCAAAGGGAAGGGAGCTCTCACCAGAACCCAACCATGCTGGCACCCTGATCTCAGACATCCAGACTCCAGAACTGCAAGAAATAAATTTTTGTGGTCTGTAAGCCACACACTCTATGGTACTTTATTATAACAGACCAAACTGATTAATACAGAGTCCATGAATTTTGCAAATTCATTTCGTATTTAGATTGCTAGAAACGAATATAGAATATACTCAACTAATCCCTCAATTTTAAAAATATGAAAGACCACAAAATGATCAGGGCAAAATTGCACAGAGAGGAACTAGTTTTCCAGAGATGAAAGGCATGAAGTTTCCAGTCTAGACCCCGTCATTTAACATTGAGCTACCCTGAGGAAGCTACTTTTCTAACTGTTTACACTAGTGAAAGAAAAATGTAGGTAAGATAAAGTGATTATGAAGATAAAATGAGTGGCAGACATCCTGTAAGTATTTCAATGTAATGACATTTTATGTGTGAGCTCATTTAATTTTTACAATAATCCTGGGAAGTAGGTAATATTAACTTCCCTGTTTTAGGTTGACAAAGTAATGCATAGAGAAGAAACTTCCCCAAGGTAATAGAGCTGGTAGGAAAGACAGTCATGATTCAAATCCCAGCTATCTGGTTTCAAAGCCCAGACTCTTTACCACTACATACTATGACCTACAAATTGGAGAAGTGTCTTAGCAAGAGAAATAACAAGAAGCCAGGTATATGTATTTTAATTGTGACTCTTGTCCTGTCCTTTGGACCACAGTCTTTTCAATTTCAGGTTTATAATTTTCTCTCCTGACTTTCATTCTTTCTAATCTCCTAGCAATGATATCTCAATTAGTTATTGTTTTAATTTTTTACTTGACAAAATAATTGTACATATTCATGGGATACACAGTGATGTTTCAGTACATATAATGTGTAGTTATTAAATCAGGGTAATTAGCATATCCATCATTTCAAACAATGATTATTTTCTTGTGTTGGGAACATTCAATATTCTCCTTCCAGCTATTTGAAACTATGTAATATATTATTGTTAACTATATTCATCCTACAGTGGTATAGAATATTGAAACTTATTTCTCCTGTCTAGCTGTTAATTTCATATCCTTTAACAAATCTCTCCCTTCCCTCTCCCCTTCCCATCCTCTAGTATTCTCTGTTCTACTCCTTACTTCTATGGATCTCTCAAATCTTATCAACCCAAATCTCTGCCTCAGCATTTTTCACCATCACCATCCTTTCAAAACTACCTCCTTTTATGCTGGGAAAGCGGCAAAAAACTTTCTTAAACCCATCGAGGACCTGAGGTCACAGGTAATCAAATAATCGGAATTCCAAAGACAAACAAGACACTACAAGAAAATATGAATGGCTCCTTCAGGAAACATAAAATTGTGTCAAGTAAACAAAGGTATGTTCAAGCTCCACTGAAGAGTGAAGCACTGCAACTTAAGCAAATATATGCCACCTGTTACAAAAAATACAGCTGTCAGGCTATGAAGCTGGAATGGGTTGGGTTCCTATATAAGCAAACCTAAGCCCAACTCAATGCAAACAGTAAGATGGAATTTACTCTCAACCAATCAGAAGCTGACAAACTAATCTCTTACTAGGAACTTTGCACTTTTATCAATCAAGTATATTTTCTTTTGCGTTTTATAAAATTTTCCATTCTAGCCTCCTCAATGGAGTGCTAAACCATTTGAGGTTTGGTACTACCAGGCCTGTGAATAGTTGAGTGCTCAAATAAACCCCTTAAAATTTCAGTGTACCTAAGTGTATCTTTTAATACAATGGGTACACATAAGATTGGTAAACATAAGAAAGCTGAGTAATGACAAGTATTGACAGAGAGGTATGAGAGGTACAAACCTCAGGTACTGCTTCTGGGCATGTAGGCAGAAATACCTACACCAGAGATGAGCTGGCTGAACTTAGGAAGATAAAGAACAAAGTAGAAATCATGGTTCCCAGAATATGCCCAAGAAATGTCAACAGGACCATAATGAGGCATGCACAAAGATCCTCATAAAATTCTTGTTTGCTAAGAAGACAATTGATAGATGTCTATCACAGAGAGAATTATGAAGACACAGTAGCTGTTTACTCAAGTTAGACAGAATGCATATAATATAAAACCTAAAATTTTAATAAATCTTAAATGCCTAATGTTGTGTGAAAAAGTAAGAAAGACAATAATATTTACCAATTCTTGATTTTCTCTCTTTTATAGTGCTTTAATTGCTTCTTGAATCTTTACAAAACCGCTTTTTCTTCATCCCATTAAGTTTTTGTTTGGCGGTTTCAAGGCATTTGTTCATGTTCTAATTTCCAGAGTTAAATGTGTTAGCTCATTTATTTTTATTCCTTTTTGTTTAATTTTGTTTAATAATGAAAGTTATTCAATGACTTATAATTTGCCTCTGGTTGTTGGTTTTGTCATAGTTTATATGTTTCAATACAAAATGTTGTAATAGAAATACTGTGTAAATTGCAAATTAGTTTCTTTTTTGACCATGAAATTATTTTTCAATATGTTTCATACTTCCACAGTGTATTAAAGAAGTAATTTTTAGTCTGTTGCTAATTTCCAGGTCTTTTATTGTAATCAGACAACGTATCATATTTTAAAAATTCACTTCTTTAGATTTATTGGCTTGTTGAATGTGTCATTACTTTTTAAAATATATTTCATGGACTTTTAAAAGAGGTGAATTCCTGTAAGGAACTGAAATTGGCATATACCATTAAGTTGAACACTTAGTTTAATATTATAATTCTCAATTTTTTATTTTCTTTTCTGATCCTACAAAAATCAAAGGTATTGCATTGAAGTTTAATATCCAGTTACATTCCTGTTCCTTTTTTCTTGTATTCTAATAACTTATAATGAGAAAATAAAGCACACTTAATAATTTATTAGGTTTGTAATAGTTTATTTCCTCAATACTTCGATTTTTTCATGAGTAATATTTTGATTAAAAATTGACTTTTTGTTATTATGAAAAATTGTTTTTGTGCTAGTTTATTAATATTGGCCTATAATTCCTGGAAACATTCTGCTTTTTGTTTGGTGTTCTTATTTTCATATTTCTATTTTTAATTTGTTTTGTCACCTTATTTCAGGTTATTTACGTTAACCAAATCATCAGGAATCAAATGCAGCTATTTTGCATTTGAAAAGAAAAATAATTTGCTTAAGTCAATATGTTAATTACCCTGGAACCAAACGGAGAAGAAATAGATACATTGATTTGAAACTCTCTTGTCTAACCAATAAAACACAGAAACAACCAACAAGCACACACAAACCCTAGACTGGATACTGTTTTCTGCTGAATATCAATAAGTAAAGTGATAGATGGTTGCATTTCAAAGCTGATCACTTGAAACTTAGGAAGTCTGGATATCTACAAGTAACTTTTATCTACAAATAACCCTTCAAATCTTATTGTGCAGATGTAAATCTGATACTTAATTTTTATTTTACATCATGGATCAGCACATACATTCTTTCTCTGTTCAAAGACAAAGAATATTTTCAGACTCTTGTTTCTCATTAAAGTTCCCAAATTACTTTGACTCAGAATCCTGCTTTTCACAATATCACAATATCTGATTAACCACAATATCTTAGAAACCCACCTTGCTACATGTGCTAATTATAAGTTCACAGACTCTGATTCTAGTCATTATTTTATTAACCATCTTTGGAAAAGGAGAGAGGGACAGAGAGAGAGACAGACTGTGTGTGTGTGCGTGTGTGTGTGTGGTGATTATGCTTTCTACATTAAGAAAATGTAGGTTTATGGTGTTATAATTTTTTACCTCTACAGTTCTATAGTCTTAGATTTACTTTAGCCTCTTTTCATCATCACCATACCTTAAACTAGATCTGCATAAAATTATCTCTTTTCTGTCTCTGAGGCTACTTCTTCCATCTTGTTTCTAAATACATAGCATGTATTAAATTTATTGCATTTTTGAGATACTTCTTGATAATGCTTTTCTTAATGTTGCTACTTATGCAATGTTCTATAATTTATATAAGCTCTACTACCACATATAATCAAACTATTTTTTCTAATATTACTACACAAATGTATGCATTTCCTTAAAGATTACCAGTGCATAACAAATATATCCTAGCTCTCAGACTGGAGTATCTTACTGACTTCTTTTCAAATAAGACTTGATAAAACACGAGCAATATTTGCCCTCTTTTAATGACAATAAATCTAGATCCATAAAATTTTGTATACCATCCATAGTCTTTTCTTTCTTCTTTGTTTCTTTCTTTCTTTTTTGACAGGGTCTCACTCTTGCAGCCAGGCTGGAGTGCAGTGGCACTATCGTGGATCACCAAAACCTGGACCCGTTGGACTCAAGTGATTCTACCACCACAGCCTCCTGAGTAGCTGGGACCACAAGTGATTGCCATCATGCCTGGCTAATTTTTCAATTATTTGTAGAGATGAGGTCTTGCTATGTTGCCCAGGCTGGTCTTAAATGCCTGGGCTTAAGCAATCCTCTCGCCTCAGCCTCCCAAACTGCTGGGATTACAGGCCTGAGCCACAGCACCCAGCCTACCACAGTCTTAGCGTCCACCGTTTCGGAATGAGTAGGCTCACAAAGCCAGCAGGGTCAGTGCTAAATTGTTTTAAAATAATAGTATGTTCTTTATCTCTATGCAGTTCCCATACATTGGAAATGTTATTATGCAAATCACTGCTCTCATGGCTGCAAGTCTTCAGTTTGGGTAAACTGGGGAGGTGATATATAGCTTTCAATAAATTATTTCAGCTTTTTGTTCGTCTCAAAATATCATTGCTTTCACTTTTGAAAAATAATTTTTCTGGCTATAGAATGGTGGGCTAACAGGTTCTTGTTGTTTACAAAATTGTTCTACTGTCTTCTAACAAGAAGACTCTTGTAATTCAAGTATGTTTCTCTGTATGTGTTTTAGCTATATCCCCCATTCTCTTTCTCCTCTACCCTTCTCCTCTCCTTTCAATATTTTATTTTGACTTTGATTTTTAGCAGGTTATACTCTTCTATTACTATGTATCTCACCAGCAGTATATGAAAATTCCTTTTCCTCTGCATTTTATTTTTTTTTGAGATGGAGTCTCGCTCTGTTGCCCAGGCTGGAGTGCAGTGGCGCAATCTCGGCTCACTGCAAGCTCCACTTCCCGTGTTCACATCATTCTCCTGCCTCAGCCTCCCGAGTAGCTGGGACTATAGGCGCCTGCCACCACATCTGGCTAATTTTTTGTATTTTAGTAGAGAAGGAGTTTCATCATGTTAGCCAGGTTGGTCTCGATCTCCTGACCTCATGATCCACCTGCCTCGGCCTCCCAAAGTAACGGGATTACAGGCGTAAGCCACCGCATCCGGCCTGCTCTGCATTCTTGACGATACTTGGTCTTGCCTAGGTATTTCATTTTAGTCATTCTTGTGGTTACATATTGATACCTCATATTGACTTTAATTTGCATTTCCATGCTGACTAATGATATTGCATACTTTCTCATATGTCTGTTGCCTACTTGGAGATCATCTTTTGTAAAGTGCCTGTTCAAATGTTTCTCTTTCCTTTTAGATTGAATGTAGTTTTCTTTGCAGAAATCATTGTTATATTGTTTGCAGGTTCTTTGTGAGATATATGTACTGCATATTCATCCTCCAAATTTTTAGTTTGCCTTTCCTCTCTTAATGCTATCTTTTGGTGAACATAATTTAAATACAAAAATTTATCATTTTTCTTTTATGAGTAATATATTCTAATTTAAGAAATATGTGCATAGTGCATATGCATAGACCTATGTTTTATTATAAAAGTTTTATTGTTTGATCTTTCACATTCATATCTGAAATCGATTTTTGAAAAAGATACAGGGAAAGTTTATTTTTTTGTCTGCATATAGATAGACACCTAATTGACTCAGCTTTGTTTATCAAAAAGACAGTCTTTCATCACTGCCACCAATAAAACAGGAAACTACATTTATTTATATTGGTTTCTGGCCTCTTTATTCTATTTGTTTATTTTTTTCCAGTATCATGCATGTTAATACCTACAGTTTTTAATGTCTTCATGTCTGATATGGTCAGTCTTCTAGTTTGTTCTTCCTGAAAGCCACCTTAGATACACTTGATTTCTTGTATTTCCTCATGATTTTTGAATCTATTCGTCAGTTTCCACAAGATATGACTACAAGTGTTTTTGTACAGTTGCATTGAATGTATAAATCATTGTGGAGGAAATTGACAACTTTATACTAGCAAAGCTTTAACATGAACATTGTATATTATTCCATTTAAGGAGGTCTTCTTCAGCTTCTCAACAGCAATTTATTTGTAGTCTTCAATATCAACCTCGCAAACATTTTGTTTAAAGATATTTGGAATTTTATGTTCCTCACATGATATTATTCGTATATTTTATTTTCTATTTGCTTATTGATGGTATATAAAATATAGTATGCATTCAGCCTACTTTCTAAAATCACTCAGTACTTTTAAGTTTGGAAATTCTTTAATAGTATAGCAGTTTGATTCTTCTACATACACTATTGTGTTATCTGTTTTGTAAACTGATTGTATTTCTTGCTTTCTAATATTTATACCTGATTCGTTAACAAGTTTTCTTATCCATCACTGGCTGGAAAATCCCATGTATTATTGGATAGAAGAAGTGATAACAGATGATCTAATTCTATTCTTGGCCTTAGGGAGAAATCTATTAGTGTTTTACCACTAAGTATGGAGTTGGCTGTAGGTTTGTTTTTAACCACTCTTTAGAAGGATTACTTCATTTATCTTTCTAAGAAGTTTTATTAAGAATGACTGTCAAATTTTCCAAATATATTTTTCTCCATCTGTTGATATGCTTATATACTTTTTCCATTTTCTGTTGAAATTTGGAGTTACATTGATTGAGTTTCACCTTTTAATCAACTTTGAATTCCTAAAATAAAACCCACTTGGTCCTGATGCATTAAACTTTATATATATATTGCTGAATTATTTTTTCCAAGATTCCTTTAGATTTTTGTATCCATAATCATAAGAGATTTTGATCTGCAGCTTTCCTTTCTTGTAACGACATAAGTTTCAGTATCAGGTTGTAGTAGCCTCAAAAATTAATTTGGAAACTTTTTTTTCCTTTCCTATTCTCTAGAAGATGTGCTGTTGCTTATATGTTTGATAGAATTCTCTTGCGATGTCATATGGTTTTCATTTGAGAAAGTTTAAAAGCTTAAATTTATTTTTAGAAAAAAAACAGGCTTATACTGGCTTTTTTGCATGATTTTAAAGTTCAGTTTTTTCAGAACTTTGTCCATTTTATCTCGATTGTCAAATGTATTGATTGATGTTTTTCAAAATCAGTTGACTCTTTTTGGGGAAGGGAGGCGGTTAAATTTTTCCTTTAAATAATTATAGACTCACAAGAAGTTGTAAAAAAAAATATACATAGAAGTCTCATTGACTCTCACCCAGTTTCTCCCAATGGTAAAATCTTGCATATCTATAGCACAATATTAAAACCAGAAATTAACATAGATACAATCCACAGAGATTACTTGAATATTACCAGTTTTACATGCACTCATTTATTCAAGAGTGAGAGGGAGAGAGAAAGAGAGAGAGAGAGAGAGAGAGACAGAGTGTGAGTGTGTGTGTGTGTGTGTGTGTGTAGCTCTATGCAATTTTGTCACATATAGATTAGTGTCACCATCACCACAATGGGGTGTGCAAACTGTTTCATGATACAAAGCTTCCTTGTGCTGCCTCTTTATAGCCATGCCTATCCCTCTTTCCAATTCTAACCATGGTAACCACTAATCTGTTCTCTATCTTTACAATTTTATGTCAAAAGTTAGATAAATGGAATTATACAGTGTGTAACCTTTTTAGATTGGCTATTTTCATTCAAAGATACATATAAGCTATTGAGCGTTATCAATATTTTGTGTCTTTTATTGCTAAGTAATACTCTATTGTATGGAAGTATTGCAATTTGCATAACTATTCACCTATGACAGAGCATCTGAATTGTTTTCAGTTTCTGAGTTATTATCAATAAAGCTGCTATGAACATTTACATGCAGGTTTCTATGTGAATGTCACTTTCGGTTTCTCTGATATATATGCCTAAGAGTGTAATTGGCAGGTCTTTAGGATAAGTTTACGTTTATTCTTATAATAAACTACCAAACTATTTTCTAGAATTCTGTACCATTTTATATGATTACCAGCAATTTATGAGTAATCTAGTTTCTCCACATCCTCACCAGCATTTGGTGTTATCACTATTTTAAATTTTTGTTATTTTAGCTATTCTAATAGGTTTGTAGTGATATCTCATTATTTTGGTTTCCATTTCCCTAGTGGCTAGTAGGGTGGAATATCTTCATGTGCTTATTTGGCATCTTTATATCTTTTTTGGGGAACAGCCTGTTCATGTCTTTTGTATATTTTCTAGTTGGATTTTGTTTATTACTCTTACATTTTCAGAGTTCTTTATATATTATAGATATAGGTCCCTTGTCAGATATACTGTTTGTAAATATTTTCTCCAAGTATGTAGCTTGGGTTTTCATACTCTTACCAGGGTCTTTTATAGAGAAACAGCTTGAATTTTTATAATATCCAATTTATCAGTTTTTTCTTTTTTAAATCATGCTTTTGGTGTCAACTCTAAAAACTGCCTAGCCCCAAGCCTCAAAGTCTCTTTTCTCCTCTCCTCTAAAAGTGTTTTAGTTTTACATTTTACAAATAAGTCCATGATTCATTGTAAGTTAATGTTATAAGGTATATTTCTTAAGATATTTTTATTGTTATTTTATTTTTTTTTTATTTATTCATTTATTTATTTATTTATTTTGCCCTGTTGACCAATTGGACCAGCACCAATTGCTGAAACGTCTATCCTTTCATTCAACTGTTTTTGCACTTTTGTTAAAAATTATTTGGGCCTGGGTATGGTGGCTCATGCCTATAATCCTAGCACTCTGGGAGGCCAAGACAGGAAGGCTGCTTGAGCCCAGCAGTTCGAGTCCAGCCTGGGCAAGATGGTGAAACTCTGTCTCTACAAAAAATTTTAAAACATAAAAAATATTAGCTGGGCATAGCAGCGCAGACCTGTAGTCCCAGCTACTCAGGAGACTGAGGCAGGAGGATCACTTGAGCCCAGGAATTTGTTTGTTTGTTAGATGACTGTTGTTCTGTTGCCCAGGCTGGAGAGCAGTGGCAAGATCTTGGCTCACTGCAACCTCCACCTCCGGGACTCAAGCAATTTTCTGCCTCAACCTCATGAGTGGCTGGGATTACAGGTGCCCGCCACCACACCCAGCTAATTTTTTTGTATTTTTAGTAGAGGCGGGGTTTCAGCATCTTGTCCAGGCTGGTCTTGAACTGCTGACCTCGTGATCCACCCGCCTTGGCCTCCCAAAGTGCTGGGATTACAGGCGTGAGCCACTGCGCTTGGCTGAGCCAAGGAATTTAAGATGGCAGTAAGCTATGATCACACCACTGCACTCCAGCCTAGGCAATAAAGCAAGACCCACCTATTAAAAAAAAAAAAAAAAAGGAGCAAAACAAACCACAAAAATCATCAGTTTGACAAGATTTGTGTGGGACACTTATTATGTGTTTTTTATGCTATTCCATTGACCTATGTGTTGATCCCTCTGCCAGTATCGCTTGATGCTGTTTTGATTATTTCAGCTCTGTGGTATTTTCTCAATTCCAGCAGGATGTTTGCTCCCACCCTATTCTTCCTTTTTAATATTGTCTTAGGTATGTCACTTGCCTCTCCATGTAAATTTTAGGCATCATGTATTGCCTTTTTAATGTCTGTAGGATCTATGATTACGTTCTCATTTTTATTTCTACTATCAGTAATTTGTTTCTTCTCTTTTGTTCTTTACTCATTTTAAATTTTGTATTTAATATTTCAATACAAACATATATGCTATAATACATTAATAATTTAGTATTATTTTTATTTATTTAAGCCAAAGTTTATCCATTTTATTTGTCTTTTTGGAGAACTAACCTTTGATTCTATTGGGTTATATATTCTTTTTAAAATTACTGATTTTACCTTTAGCACTTATTATTTCCTTTCTGCTTTCTTTGGGTTTTCTTTGTATGCCACTGATAGCTTCAGTTTATTGCTACGTAAGACATCTCAAGTCTCTAATCCTAACCGGGCATACTATCCAGTTCCTGAGTTACCTGTGGGGGCTTCACAGTTGTCTGAGTTTTCTCCCATTATCTCAAGTAACTCAGTGCAAAACCTTCAACTTTCCTCAGCCCTAAAAAGTAGATCCCAGCTTTTAAAATTATCATTATTTTTAAGTTGTCATTTTTTAGTGGGAGCTGTGACCAGGACTATTTTCATAGCCAAGATGGTCTCTACTTTTGGGCAAGAGTCAATACACATTGGTTCTAATTTTCTTTGTAGGAGCTGAATTCCTGGCCATCTATGCTTATATTCAGTCATGTAGAACTCAGTTGGTTTTGTACTTCAGTGCACATGTACTGTTTTGCACTTCCATTTAGACTAGTCCACTGAGATGTTTGTCATGGATTTTAGCCTTTATGTCTTCTTTAAATTTTCCAGTTTATCAGTCATTGCTACGTGATAGAAAAGACAGAGTGGAAGGTTTATACAAACCTTCAGTGTTTCTGGACCAACTACTTCCAAGGGTAATTTTGCAGTTATACAATCTTAGGGGGAAAAATGAAGAGAAAAAATAACTGTCAAAAATATTTTGAAGTTATTCCATATAAGTGGAGTCTGTGTTCCCAATATAATATCAGACTTAGAGGCAATATTTTACAGGACAAAAATCACAATCTGTAGGAGCTGGGTCCTTTACATTGCAATATACATTCAGTGTGGCAGGGATTTTGCAAGAGAAAGATAAAAATTTTGTTGGTTCTATTAATTCTTAAATCTTTAATTTTGTGGATCTAGATCTTGCTGCCTGGTTCATTTCAGAAGCAAAAGGAAGAGGGCCTCTTTAATATTTAAGTCATAAAATAGAGCTCATTCATCCAGAAGTAGTGATGCAGAATGAGTGCAGTGGGAATAGCTATCAGGAAGTGCAATGATATTACATTTATCCCTTTTAAAAGATAATTCAGATCTACTTGACACAATTAGGGGAGAAATGAAAGCAAGCACAGGCTTAGAAATTCTATCAGTAAGATAAATGCTTTAAATGAAGATCAATTAAGAGGCAGGTAGAGAGCTTAATGCTCAGAACAAGTGTCAGGAAGTGGGCAGATTGATAGAATCAAAGCTATGAAAATCACCAGGAAAAGTTAATAGGCTGGCGAAGATAAGCAAGCCAATATTTGGAAAAGCTAAATAGTTGTGCTACCAACAGAGTGACTCACTGAACTACAGAATTCTTATTTCCTTTAATATTTTTCTCACTGTTTGTTTCTATTAATACTGGTTAGAGAGGAGGCAGATATACTCCTGGGAAAAGGTAAGAGGATCTCTGGAGTAAATGATGGGAAAGAGGGCCACACATAGGTAGATTGAAAAATGGTTTGAACTACTATTTTAGACATGTAAAATACTGAATGCGAAGTTCTACAAAACATTACTGACAGATGAGAATACATTAAAAATATAATTATAAAAATGGTTGCTAACATTTTTAAGAATAAGAAATGTCAATTCACTATATTAAATAAAATTATTCGCTAATTTTTCTCTAACTTATCACCAATATGAACAAATGAACCTAATGTATACGTGTGTGTAAACAAAAAGTGCTCTGTCTGCCCAAGGTAAGATGGGCATTGTTCACATGACATGTTTTTCAGATACCTAATGAACTTGCAGCAATTTACACACCATGAAAGGAAAGTGCTTTGGTGAACTTTTACAACCCTCTAACTCCAAAACACTTGTATTTTTTCTTTATTGATTTAGACAAAGTGTTGAGTTGCTCATAGCCATAATTTCAGGGCATATAGTGATCATTATCTGAGCAAGGCCACTACAATTTTTACATAATTATTTATTACTTTTTATTCCCATACCCATATATTATCCAATGTACAGTGTTTTTTTGTTTGTTTGTTTTTTGTTTACTGTTTTTTTACTTTAAGTTCCAGGATACATGTGCAGAACATGCAGGTTTGTTACACAGGTATATGTGTGCCATGGTGGCTTGCTGCACCTATCTACTCATCACGTAGATTTTTAACCCCACATGCATTAGCTATTTGTCCCGATGCTCTCCCTCCTCTTGCGCCCCCCACCTCCAACAGACCCTTGTGTGTGTTGTTCCCCTCCCTGTGTCTATATGTTCTCATTGTTCAAGTATTCCCACTTACAAGTGAGAACATGCAGTGTTTGGTGTTCTGTTCCTGTGTCAGTTTGCTGAGGATGATGGCTTCCAGTTTCATCTACGACCCTGCAAACGACATCATCTCATTCCTTTTTATGGCTACATAGTATTCCATGATGTATATGTACCACATTTTCTTTATCCAGTCTATCCACGATGGTCATTTGGGTTGGTTCCATGTCTTTGCTATTGTGAATAGTGCTGCAGTAAACATATGTGTGCATGTGTCTTTATAATAGAATGATTTATATTCCTTGGGTATATACCCATAATAGGATTGCTGGGTCAAATGCTATTTCTGGTTCTAGATCCTTAAGCAATCTCCACACTGTCTTCCACAATGGTTGAACTAATTTGCATTCCCACCACAGTGTAAAAGCATTCCTGCTTCTCCACAGCCTCTCCAGCATCTGTTGTTTCTTGACTTTTTAATAATCGCCATTCACTGGCATGAGATGGTATCTCATTGTGGCTTTGATTTGCATTTCTCTGATGACCGTGATGATGAGCACCTTTTCATGTCTGTTGGCCATATAAATGCCTTCTTTTGAGAAGTGTCTGTTCATATCCTTTGCCCACTTTTTGATGGGGTTGTTTGTTTTTACTTGTAAATTGTTTTTTCTTGTAAATTTAAATTCCTTGTAAATTCTGGATATTAGACCTTTGTCAGATGGCTAGATTGCAAAAATTTTCTCCCATTCAGTAGGTTACCTCTTCACGCTGATGATAGTTTCTTTTGCTGTGCAGAAGCTCTCTAATTAGATCCCATCTGTCAATTTTAGCTTCTGTCGTAATTGCTTCTGGTGAATTCATCAACAAATCTTTGCCCATGGATATTCCTGAATAGTATTGCCTAGGTTTTCTTCTAGGGTTTTTATAATTTTGGGTTTTACATTTAAGTCTTTAATTCATCTTGAGTTAATGTTTGTATAATGTGTAAGAAAGGGGTCCAGTTTCCATTTTCTGCATATGGCTAGCCAGTTTTCCCAGCACCATTTATTAAATAGGAAATCCTTTCCCCATTGCTTATTTTTGTCAGATTTGTCAAAGA